>NC_053497.1:147412860-147502860 GCF_905171775.1 Rana temporaria | reverse complement strand
GCTCTCTCTCCCCCTCTCCCATTGTTGGTATAGCTCTCTCTCTCCCCCTCTCCCATTGTTGGTATAGCTCTCTCTCTCCCCCTCTCCCATTGTTGGTATAGTCTCTCTCCCCCCCCTATCCCATTGTTGGTATAGCTCTCTCTCCCCCCCCTATCCCATTGTTGGTATAGCTCTCCCCCTCCCCTATCCCATTGTTGGTATAGCTCTCCCCCCCCTATCCCATTGTTGGTATAGCTCTCCCCCCCCCTATCCCATTGTTGGTATAGCTCTCTCTCTCCCCCCTCTCCCATTGTTGGTATAGCGCTCTCTCCCCCTATCCCATTGTTTGTATAGCTCTCTCTCTCCCCCTCTCCCATTGTTGGTATAGCTCTCTCTCTCCCATTGTTGGTATAGCTCTCTCTTCCCCTCTCCCATTGTTGGTGTAGCTCTCTCTCTCCCTATCCCATTGTTGGTATAGCTCTCTCTCTCCCCCTCTCCCATTGTTGGTATAGCTCTCTCTTCCCCTCTCCCATTGTTGGTATAGCTCTCTCTCTCCCCCTCTCCCATTGTTGGTATAGCTCTCTCTCCCCCTCTCCCATTGTTGGTATAGCTCTCTCTCCCCCCTCTCCCATTGTTGGTATAGCTCTCTCTCCCCCTCTCCCATTGTTGGTATAGCTCTCTCTCCCCCTCTCCCATTGTTGGTATAGCGCTCTCTCTTTCTCTCTCTCTCCCTCTCTTTTTGCATTTTGTGTGGCTTTCTCTACCTTTGTGGTTGTATGGTTCTCTTTACCCTTCTTCTCCCGTTTGGGGTTGTGTCCCCCTTTGTGTTTATGTGACTCTGTCCTCATCTTGTTTTGTTACTCTCTCCCTCCTTGTTCTCCTCTGTTGCATTTCCTCAGAACACAGCAGTACATCAGTGTATATCTGGCAACGGTGTCTGCTATAAGCACATTGCTCCAGCGGTGTGCTGCTCTGTGGAGCCTGACCTGCCAGTTATCAGCACACGACCTGGAATGTAACTCTTGTGTTTCTTAAATGATTGATAGACCTGTCACTCTACATTCAAGAAAATTCTTTATCTCCCCAAACACTTCAAAATCCATTTACTGCATAAAGCCACTTCAGTCTAAATTTTGCTCTCTATAATTCATCACTTTGTGTGTTCCTACTAGGCAGGGCATTGTAACCGCATGCACCATTTAGTTAGTAAAGTACACTAAGGTTACATAACTAAGGATTTGTAGGCAGGACAGGGTGGCTGCACTTTGGCATTCATTTCAGTGTGGACACATTGATGTTCTTGACAGACATCATGTAATATGACAGTAGTTTTCTTTATTTGGACTGCTGGACGAGAAGTCAGCTGTGTATTGGAAAATGTTGCTGCCTACTTTACCAGCTTCATTTTAAATACGGTAAATGTTTTGTATATGTTCCTGACACCTTAACAAATGTATCTATTCTTCATATTGCTACTACTGTACTTAAATTTACAGGAACTTTACGTTTAGCGAACCTCTCATAAATAGACTCGCCGTGAGCTGCTGTGCAATATCTGCACCATACATGATCTGTGGGGGTGCCCATGTTGTAGGGTGCCAGTTAGAAATCTGACTGCACAGACCAAAGTCATAAGTTTGTATAATGAGCACCCCTGTGGCACTTCAATAGATGAAAAAGATAGCACAGCCTCCTCGTTTATGGTGTGTGTGTGTGTGTGTGTGTGTGTGTGTGTGTGTGTGTATATATGTATATGTGTGTATATATGTGTGTGTGTATGTGTATATATATATATATATATATATATATATATATATATATATATATTTATATAATAATAATAATATTTACATACAAAAATGCCTGTTAGACCAGTGTAGTACATCCCTGCTGATCAGTGGCATAGGGGAAGTGTAAAGGTTTCCCGCTTACTCTGTGAAGTCTAATAACGTAGATTCCAAGACTGTATAGCATAGTTATGTTTTTTATCATTAGAGGCCATCTCTCTTCCTATGTATGTATGTATGTACGTACGTACGTACATACATATGTAGTGTAATAAATTATAATCCGCGCTATGGTAAGTAATAGAGGCTGCTGCCTCTCTGTAGTGCCTCAATGAAGAGGCTTAAAAATAAGGATGGTAGTAAATAGAATATGGCGCTGCCTGCTTGTATTAGATGGAGGGCAAATGTAGTCCCAGGGGATGGGCCAATGGATCTTGTCGGGTATCCTTAAATAGGTACAGTCCCACAGTTGGATAGACTGCCTATGATAGTGTCTGGTAAATATATATACGTTCTCTGGATGAAGGATACCCTTTTAATAGGACATATGTAATGTGGTATAGATCATCTAAGTCATAACCACCACTAGAGGTGAGGTATGAGAGAAAAAAAAAATATATATATATATATATATATATATATATATATATATATATATATATATATATATATATATATATATATATATATATATATATATATATATATATATATATATATATATATATATATATATATATATATATATATATATATATATATATATATATATATATATATATATATATATATATATATATATATATATATATTTTGAATGAGTAAGTACAGAAATTTTAACCAAAAGTCAGGATCCTGTGCAGGCTAGGATTCCTGATAAGTGACACTCCTGTGGTAAAGCTGCCGCTTTCCAAAAAAGAAGCCTATGTGAGTGATAAGATTTATCTCATAGGTGTTGCATACATTAAAAAATCAAAAAGCACCAAGAAAAAATTACCAAGAAAAAATTGAAAAGAACCAGAAAATCCTAATAATTGAATAAATGTCTGCTGACCAATGCCAAGGCAAATAACAGATATTAGAGCCTCCGTGATAATTGGTGTAGGTGCTATGTTGCACTAATTGTGAAAATGCCAGAGTGCAACAGAATGTCAACAACAATATTGTGACCCCTAAAAAAAACGTGTTAATGTTCAAAAGGTAGCTTGCACATGAGCAGCAGGTCATCCCAAATCCACTAGTGTCAGTCCAAACTCACTCACTGGGACTACATTTGTCTTCCATCTAATACAAACAGGCAGCGCCATATTCTCTTTACTACCATCCTTATATATACATACATACATACATATATACATACATGTATGGGTAGTATAAATGAACCCGGGTCACCGCTTCTTTCAGTTAGAATTTAGTCTTCCACTCTATTTACATTTTGCCAAATATCTGCGTCACAAGGATGTTGGGTAGTGATTTGCAAACAGTGATACGGCTTTATGAGATAAAGTTCCATTTACACAGTTATCGGAGCAGGACGTGGGGTAGGTCAGAATATTCATGATGCAAGACATCTGTTAGAGCATGGGAAATAAGCTGTTCATATCCAGTACTTTGTCAGCAATCCATGAGAAGAGAGCTTCATACAATCTGGTTGCATTGAGCAATTCCTCCTCAGGCCCCTGTAAAGGTCTATGCTCACACAAAACTCTGCAGTTGCCTGATTTTAAAATCTAGTATTTTCAACACAATTTAAGTGCATATAGCAGATCTTCATCCAATTGACCTGGTTTTAAAATTGCAGAAAATATCACCCTAGGTGTTGCCAATGAACACTTTCCGACTAAATCAATTGCTTGTTGTTTTTTTTTTTCTTTTGGACTTTCATTGACACAAGGAAAGCAAATAACGAATTTTCTGCCTTTGTCAATTGGTTGCAAGACAAATGCCACGTACACATGAAGTGTCTAAAGACTATGGGATATTTTTATTTATTTTTTCCTTGTATTTGCGACAATCAGTGACTTATAGCAAGACACGTGGCCACTCATTAAAATTAAAAGAAAAAATGTTTAACCTTAAACTACTTAGAGGGTTCTTTACTGTAATGCTGCGTACACACGATCGGACATTCCGACAACAAAACCGTGGATTTTTTTCCCGACGGATGTTGGCTCAAACTTGTCTTGCATACACACAGTCGCACAAATGTTGTCGGAAATTCCGATTGCCAAGAACGCGGTCACGTACGACGGCACTTTAAAACAGAATTTCAATACCAAGTGCGCCACCCTTTGGGCTCCTTCTGCTAATCTTGTGTTAGTAGAAGTTTGGTGAGAGACGATTAGTGCTTATATGTCATCTGCTGCTGTTCCCGATCTCTCTGAGAAATCCGTGTGCTATCTCCATTACGAGCGCTAGTTTTACCAGACTGAGCGCTTCCGTCTCATACTTGATTCGGAGCATGCGTGAAATTTTGTGCATCGGAATTGTCTACACAGGCTCAGGATTTACGAGAACGGATTTTTTTGAAGGAAAATTCGAGATCCAGCTGTCAAATTTTTGTTGACGGAAATTCCGACAGCTAATGTCCGATGGAGCCTACACAAGCTCCCATTGAACATTTGTTGTTGGAAATTCCGAGCGTGTATACGTGGCAAAAGTGTGTGCATCATTGTATTGAAGGATGACTGTTGTTACAGAGACCTCTTCCTCCTATGATCATCTTGATGCTCAACATAAACGATTGACGGATCATACAATTGACCGTTCTACCAATCTTTCAATTAAAACAAATCAACAAAAAAAAAAATCAGTTTAATGTAAGGATATATTATGCAGTCTACGTAGATTTCATAGCCTTCCTCTTGATCAGCTATGGGTATAGGATAGTGTATATGGAGGTTTTCTATTTGTTTTTTGTTTTTTTTTATTAGTTGAACTAGATGGATTATTGTCATTTTTATTTTATTTTTGCAGCCTAACTATGGGCCAGATTCACAGCGGAGATACGACGGAGTATCTCAGATACTCCGTCATATCTCTCAGAGTATCTATGCGACTGATTCATAGAATCACTTACGCATAGATATCCCTAAGATCCGACAGGTGTAATTGTTTTACACTGTCGGATCTTAGGATGCAGTACCGCGGGCGCCGCTGGGGGGAGTTTGCGTCGTAAACCAGCGTCGGGTATGCAAATTAGGAGTTACGGCGATCCACCACGGATTTTCGCTTTCGCTACGTCGCCGCTAGTCTAGTTTCCCGTCGCAAAGTTAGTCATCGTTTAAATTACGGCCATTTAAATTACGCAGGCTTACGCCGGAAGCCGCCGGCGTAGTTTTCATCGCAAGTGCTTTGTGAATCAGGCACTTGCCATGAAAACTTGCGGCGGTGTAACGTATCTACGATACGTTACGCCGCCGCGATTCTACGTGAATCTGGCCCTATGTAACTATTATTTCACTTTTTTTTTTGCCACTTAAAGTGATGGTTTATTAGTCAAAGCGTCTATTAAAGTGGTACTAAAGTCTATTTTTTTTTTCGTTTAAAAATAACAAACATGTTATACCTACCTGCCTTGTGTAGTGGTTTTGCACAGAGCAGCCCGGATCCTCCTCTTCTCGGGTCCCTCTTCGCCGCTCCTGGCCCCTCCCTCCTGTTGAGGGTCCCCACAGCAAGCAGCTTGCTAAAGGGGCAACCTGAGCCGAGCCGCAGCTCCCTGTATCCATTCAGACACCGAGCCGTTGCCCAGCCCCACTCCCTCCTCTTATTCCTCATTGGTTCACTGACTTTGACATCAGCGGGAGCCAATGGTGCTTCGCTGCTGTCTCAGCCAATGAGGAGGGAGAGACAGCCGAGCCACTCGTGCAACATTGCTGGATCGAGATTGGGCTCACGTAAGTAGGTATTAGGGGCAATGATGCACATAGAATGTATTAAGATAAAAAAAAAACTCCTGCCTTTTACAACCAATTTAAGTAAAGTTGTTTTTGTGAAAGATACAAGGATTGTTGTGTGATCAGTATAGGTCTGAGATGAACTGTCTTTTATAGCAATAAACTTCCAAAGTTGTCCGACACATCCTAGCAAGAGAGGGTTGGACACCTAGCAAGAGTAAAATAATAAACCTTTTTAGTAAGACCCCTTTAGTAAGACCCATGGGGGCCGCATGTTTGGGTACCTGAGCATGCCTAGTGTACAACACAGAGGGATGTTTTACAAGCCAGAGTGATGATTTAGCTCATCATATTTCACATATTTTGTCAGTGGACAAAACCTAGATTACTAGATTTGATTTTCACTCATTTTAGCAGAGGTGAATGTAGCATTTAATCGTGTTCTTGATTTTATCTTGGTAGTCTAGAGTTCAAATGAACTGCATATTTCAGATAAAGTGCATAGTTTTCATACCATGATGTGTTGATTTTCCCCTTCCCAGGCACTCGGAGGTTAACTCCCCCCTATACATTTAGGTAAATATTTTTAGTTGCTAAGTCTTCACCATGCACAGTTCACAAGGTGTATTGGCAACCGGACAAGGCGGCACAATAGGCTATGTGCTCTGCTCTCCAGGGCTCAGATTGAATACCTGACGTTCCTCCTGAATTTGTTTTGTCACTCACCTTGAAATAGTTTGTTGTAAGGTACATCAGGTCCTTGGAAAAAATGAAATCAGATCGCTTTGTTTTTTAGACCTTGGTGCTCCTAGCATTGCACTGAAGGGCGTAGAACGGTGATTGTGTTCAGCTCCTTATGTAATTCCACTGTATTCACAGCAACCATTGTGTTCTTCTGGGCTTTATGTCACTGTCTGAATTCATTAAAAGTTCTTTATGCTGGTCATAAATGTTTAGTACTGGAATAAGCACCACAATAGTTAGAGTGGTCAGCACTCTTGGCTTGTAGCACAGGGGTCTTATGTTCAGTTCTGGAGACGCTGTGTTTCCAGCAGATGTTCAATTTTTTTGCTCCCACAATCCAAAAAGTTCTTGTAGGTTTAGTGCCATCTGACCAAGCTGACCTTGTTTAGAGCGCCTTACCCTGATGTGTCCGGTTCCTTATTGTGCTGAGGAAGCTTGGGCATAAAGCTAGTAATCCAGCAACATAAAAACGGACAACTGCTACAGAAACGGCTAAAGCCAGCCATAGATGGTTTCTAATCTCTGCCGATTTCAGCAGGGACCATCTGTGATTCAAACCATCTATGGGCAGGCTGAACGTACCCAAATTGATCCATCGATCGACTTTGGTACACCAGCATGCTAGATTTTTAGCATGCGATTATTGCCAGCGGCTATAGCCACTAGCAATAATCAATGTGTTCACCCAGGAGGATGCCATCACAATAGCCACACAATAGCTCTGTGGGAGGGAATTGTGTTGATGGGGGAATTGAGTGATTTTCTTTTCCTACAATCTGTGGTTGCAGGAAAGAAAATTGCACCATCTATAGCCTGCTTAAGACTTAATTCATAAGGCAAACTCTTGTAAAATAATAGAAGTAAAACCTGCTGTGTGCTAGGCACCCTCTGGAGCACCCCAGACCTGCATTTCTGTCACTTTGATCCCTGCCACCACTTAATAAAATCCTGGTACTTCTGGATGTGGGGGAGCCTGTGACTAACCCCCTTACCTCCTGGTGATGCAGTGTCTGATTGGCTAATTTCCAGACCCCCATGACTGTCTTGAGGTGTTGAGATACCTTTTATATATGTGTTCGATGCTTCATTGGAAGAAAAGCCTCCAGAAAGGTGGGACTTAATCTATGAAATTTAAGCAAAAACCAACTAACACCACGACATTGACGTTCTGGATGGAACAATCACAGAACCTATCTGTGAGAACCAGAGCTATCTAAATTGAAGATTGGCAGGATGAGATGGATCCACATTGTTTGGCAGAGAACAGGGTGGCACTGCTTTTCACAGCCTGGGCTGGTGACACTGCCGAAATAGTGGGTGATCATGACTGATGGAAAAGGGTTTCTGAGAGGTTGGAGAGTTTTTAGCGTATGTTTGTGGTGTATGGACGTGTGATTAGCTCATGGTAGCACTAGGAGGAAAGCAGACACACATTTATAAAGATGCCCGTGTCCTGGGACTCCTCATTTCCTTTTGTCTGGAACATTTCTGTAATCTTTTAATGACATCTGATAAATCGATACGCCATCCGTACAGCTCAGACTGCAGTTCTTTAAAGTGTATTAATGATGTTCTACCTGTAATTCTCTCCTGTACAATACGGATTCTGGATGGAGAATGAATTGGCTGTGCTCTTCTAATGCTCTTATGTCCCATCACAGATCCCTGCTGTAGTCCAGAAGTCTAGTCGTCTATACGTACAGCATGTACTTCCAAATAATAAAATTCACCATAATGATTTCAGTGTTGGGTCAGTGCTGGAGGAGGGAACTACTCACACAGTTATGTAGTTTGTCAGCTATCAGTTTAATACTAACTTTGGTTTCTAATGTGCAGTGAAAACATTTAAAACTGGAATTTCAATACAACCAACTGACTGTGTTTCTCCAAAAATGATCATCTGCCACCAGAAACCTGCCAGTACACACTGATTAATAGAAGCAGATGCATGATTTGGTTGCTACATTCACCACCAAAAAGTGTAGCTAACCTTTTATTGAAACTCTTGACTGTGGTGAGAAAACCTGCCAACAACTTCTAATATCTCTGTAATTCCAGCAATACCATCGTTATCTGCAAGTATAGCTAACAAGCCCCTAATCGGGAAAGAAAGCTGAATTATTTTTACCAGGTATGGTATATTTTTACAGCTTGGACCAATGTAACTGTGTATATACTATACCTGGCCAATGACCCAGACATCTGGAAATCTCTAAAGTAGACACCCTTACTCCAGTGATCTCTTGGCAAGTGGCTGCTCAGCACCTGACATCACGCTCTCCACCTTGTCCAATCAGAGAGCTTGCACTGGATCAAAAAATGCAAAGCGTTCTCTGAATGGCTCCCATGTTAAACAGCTGACCTCCTATGTTCAGAATGCATCGGGCTGGTTGCTCAGCACGGAACCTAAAACAAAGTGAAGATCACTGGAATAGCGGTATGATTTTACACCTTCTCTGGGCTTTGGCCAAGTATGGTATATACATACTGTAGTTCCATTGGTCCAAGCTGGGCCAATGTAACTATATAAAATATCCATATCTGCAATTAGTAACTGTTGACTTCAGTTTCTGAAGACAAGTTTGGACCCATCTCCTGTGCTTGACTGTGGGTCAGTAAGACCATCTTATATAGCACTTGGCAAATAATGGAGTTTGTACACAGCCAGTGTACAAAATAAACAGAAGTCACAGTCACACAGAAAACTACTAAAATATATTTAATGTAAAGAATATCTAATCATCGCTTCTTGGCAAAATGTCTGCATTACCCATTTTCTTTGGATGCATAAAGTGTATCTAATATATCAGGTTTCTTCAGTACAAAGAATAATAATAATTGTGGTTTTCTATGGTAAACCACCAGGAAATGCATTTTCATGATATACAGAAATCCAACCCAACTGCAGGTTTCATACCACCGCTGGCCTTTGCCATGCCAAATTAACCCCAAATCAATATATTGGTAGCTATAGAGAAGACTTGCACAGTTGGGGATGTGTTTTTTTTTTTTCTTAAACTAACCTAGTGACATCCTAGTATTATTATTATTATTATTTTACAGGATTTATATAGCGCCAATCTTTTGTGCAGTGCTTAAAGTGGAGGTTCACCCAAAAACGTAATTTTTAACATTAGATTGAGGCTCATTTTGTCAAGGGGAATCGGGTGTTTTTTTTTTTAAATCAAAGCAGTACTTACCGTTTTAGAGAGAGATCTTCTCCGCCGCTTCCGGGTATGGGCTGCGGGACTGGGTGTTCCTATTTGATTGACAGGCTTCCGACGGTCGCATACATCGCTTCACGATTTTCCGAAAGTAGCTGAACGTCGGTGCGCATGCGCCGTATAGGGCCGCACCGACGATCGGCTTCTTTCGGCTACTCGTGACGCGATGGATGCGACCGTCGGAAGTCTGTCAATCAAATCGGAACGCCCAGTCCCGAAGACCATACCCGGAAGCGGCGGAGAAGATCGCTCTCTCTAAAACGGTAAGTACTGCTTCGATTTAAAAAAAAAAAACACCCGATTCCCCTAGATAAAATGAGCCTCAATCTAATGTTAAAAATAGTTTTTCGGGTGAACTCCCGCTTTAACAAAATGAAGGCAGACATTACAGTTACAATACAATTCGATACAAGAGGAATCGGAGGGTCCTGCTCGTTCCTGTCCAGTCTATATTGTCTACTGTTCATCCTGCACACGGTGAACAAGGTGTCGTAACCCACTAGGAAATTGTCCATAACATTTATCTGTCCCTGTGGCCTTCCTCTCTGGATTCCTGTTGTTTAGGAAGTTGCTAGTTTATCATGAAAAATCCTTCCTTTTGCTCTGCCCTAGGTCCTGGGCCTTGCCTGCTGCAGCTCATTTCAGGAATGTAGTGATCCTATCAGCTCTGTTCCCCTATTAACCCCTAACATTCCTTCAATCTGACAGCTTTTTCCTATCAGCAGTTGCTTGTGTGATAGCTGTGTCTGAAATAACAAACATTGCCAGTTGGAAAATTGAAGCTCCTGCCTACCATTGCTGATTGAAAAGGAGCTAATGTATGGAAAGTGGAGGCAACCTGTACGATAGAAATGTGGTGTTTAGCTCTGCTGCATGTACCTTTTTAGCACGTTTTGTTTTTTAGCATAGAATTAATTGACCCACTAAAGATTGCTTAGCTAAGGGGCTAATAAAGCCATCAGTAGGAACGCACTATTTTTTTTTGGGGTGTGCGACTGATGGTGTCGCTGTAAAGGAATACTGTACTGAGGCAGCCAATCCTTCTATTAGTTCTCTGGCTGTCATGTTGACTTTGGTAGATTTTAAAGAAGGAACTGACCACTGAAAGCTGCAACCAAAAAGACAGACAGGGGGCAAATGTCTGATCACCAGTATTGCCTGAGGTCTCCCTACAATTGATCATTTCCCCTCTACTGACTTACCATACCTTATTCTGCACTCTGTGTGGAGGCGGCCATCTTGGTAGAGGCAGGGCTTTGCTTCCTCATGTCAGAGCCAGCAGGGAGAAAAGTGAGCAGAGTGGTAGTGACATTACCACATTTTATTTTATATCTCTGGAGAGTGACAGTCAGAGACAGTAGTACCTTATATCTCACACTGCAGATACAACGCTATGAGGCAGGAGGCAAAGGACTTCCTAAGCACACTTGCATGCCAGAAAGTGCACTGTTATTTTTCAGGAGGAGTTCCGGACAAACAGAATACTGCTTAGACGCAAATAACATCTTCACTTTTTGATTGCGGTCCATTTTAACTTGCTGATATACAATGAGTGTGCAGTTTGAGTCCTTCCTTTACTCTGACTTTCCTGATTGTTTCTGGTCAGTGTCTTAAAACAGCCCCATATCCTTTTCCTAAAGTTTCTCATCAAATGCCTTCATTAGTCTTGCAAATCACAGTCACCTGCAGGTAACTTGGTCACTGTAAAGACTTGTCTCATCTGGTTGTGGTTTTAGGTTGTCACAACAGGCCCTCTGGCACCACAAGGTGTCATTTGGCAGAGTTCTCTCAGCACATGGCCTCAGATAGCTCCTAGCATGAGGAATCCTTCCAATGTCAGCATTAACCCATACACTTGTGGGCGTGGGAGCTAGCTTGTGGTTGATGTGAAAATTCCTATCGCCAATAATGAACGACCTAAGTGTGTGAGCAAAGATACATTCCTGGTGGCCACAAGCCCGCTGGGTTTAATAGGAGGATGTGGTGGTGATTTTACTGTTCATTAAATATCTGGCATAGCAGAAAAAAAAATGTTGCCCACTTTTGTGTTGGCAGAGCTTGTCTCAAGCAACAGCATGTGCATGTTCTGCAGTTCAGTCACCTTTCATGCCAGTGTCTGGGGTGGTTACAATGTCTGGTCCTTGTATGGAAGTCTACAATGAATGTTTCATAAGTAGCAAGCCTTTTTCATACTTCCTTAGACCTCTTTCACACAGGCTCAGCTTGTATAAGAGCAGCTTTGACAAAGCATTTGCAGATTTGTTGAAGCTTTTAAAATGCTGTACCATGCAGCTCCAGTTTGTAAATGTTGTTGAATGCAGAACCTAATGGGAGTGCTGATTGCCACTTTAAGCAAGCTGCTAGCAGGCTTTCAACACGTGCTGAAGCCTGCTGCCAGTTTGTTTAAAGTGACAATTAACACTCCCATTTGAATCTGTGTTCAACATTTACAAACTGGAGCCTGCCTAGTACTTTAAAATGATTCATGTGCAATTCACATGCTATTCAGTGCAGTGCGACCTGAGCCAATTCATTTTTAAATGGGCTCCGATCACACCAAGAAAGTGCAGGCACCTTTTTTGGAGCTGCAACACAACCACATCGCATGGTCATTTTGTACCATGCGATCCGGTGCGGGTAACTGATGTGAGTAGTGTCCTACTGATGTTACTGGTAGCTAAAGCACGTTTCTTACAACACATTCTGAGCACACAAAGTAATAACTGATTATCAGAGCTTCGGGGAAAACTATATCAGACTACTGGACCCCATTCATGCTAAATTCAGTATTGAAATCTTGTCTCTATTGTCGAGGATTGGAAGGCATGAATGAAGGAAAATGCTGTAAGGGTAACATGAGGGGAAGGTGCTGCAGAAAGAAGGCATCCCCATCACTTTAGGTGTACATTCTCACAGCTGACATGTGGTATAACATTTATGAGATGGTTTTATAAGCCAAGGACCCAGGGACAGCTTCCTACACATAGAACTGAACATGTAAAGCATAGCTCCCAACTGTCCCTGATTTGTCCCTCTTTCCTCATGTGTCCCTCATTTTGGTCTGATCTATATAGTTGTATATAAAATGCATTTTTTGTCTTTCAAAAGGTGTTTACCAGTGCTAAACCTTTCATCCAAAATCTAAATTGCTGCATTTGTACAATTCAAAGCTAATATAAAGGAATAGGTAAAAAAAAGCCTTGTGGGTTTAACCTATTTATTTTTATATTTTTTCTTAAAGCGGGAGTTCACCGATAAATGATGTTTTATCCTGTTTTTACCCTTAGATGGATGCTCATTTAGTCTAGGGGAATCGGCTAGTTGTTTTAAAATCCGAGCATTACTTACCGTTGTAGAGGGCGATTTTTCTCCGCCGCTTCCGGGTATGGGTCTTCGGGACTGGGCGTTCCTTCTTGATTGACAGGCTTCCGACGGTCGCATCCATCGCGTCACGAGTAGCCCGAAAGAAGCCGAACGTCGGTGCGGCTCTATACTGCGCCTGCGCACCGACGTTGGGCTACTTTCGGAAAATCGTGACGCGATGGATGCGACCGTCGGAAGCCTGTCGGAAGACTGTCAATCAAGAAGGAACGCCCAGTCCCGAAGACCCATACCCGGAAGTGGCGGAGAAGATCGCCCTCTACAACGGTAAGTAATGCTCGGATTTTAAAACAACTAGCCGATTCCCCTAGACTAAATGAGCATGCATCTAAGGGTAAAAACAGGATTTTACCGGTGAACCTCCACTTTAAGGTTAATTCTCCTTTTAAGGAGGCGTGTCCTATGCCTACATTGCATTTTGCTAGTAGGTGTCCCTCATTCCCATCTCAAAAAGTTGGGAGCTGTGTGTAAAACAGAGGTGCATAAAGGGAACACGGACTACCTGGGGTTTTTATCCAATCATTTCTGTGAACGCCAATCCTCCCCATATCCTTTTGTCAGTATTGTGTTTGGTGACTTGCTTGTTACACAGGAGAGACATCCACAAACACACATACAGAAAGGTTACCTTTATCATGGTGAAAGTACCTTATTTTTGGTTGCGGCTCTGCTTACTTTGCATGAATACGTTTCTCATGTTTCACAACCTACAGCAATATTTGTATCAATATCATTAGAAAGTAGTAGGTCAAGAAGCTTCAAATGACTTTGCCCAGGCTGTGATGTCATCAGTCTGCTGCAGGCAGGAGGAAGCATTTCTCCAACATTGTAACAAATCACAAGGTGAGGTTCTGCACCAGGGGGCTGAAATGTGCTTAACATTTTTGTGAACACAGCCTAAAAATGTGCTGACATCACGATTTACACGAATGTGTAATTTCTGAGTCAGTATCTCAGGCCAGGAAGTAGACAGTGACAGTGGATGATGGCCAAACAAAGATGGTTCGGTCCTTGTGGATAGCAAAGCAGTTAAAGGCTTTGTTAATGGGGGGAATGTTGTGACCTCTGGAGGTCATACATACTTGAAAGTGTTACATTGACAGTAATTGGCATGCATACATTACCCATGAAAACATATATCTGAGCTTAGGTCTACTTTAGATCAGTAGAATATGTCATATTGCAAATTGACTGTAGTAGTCATGGCAGTCTTCAGGGTCCACTGCAGCTTCCCCCTGTGGTTACTATGCAGGAATGAAGAAGCTTAGCATTGGATCTGGAATACCACATAGATTGCAGCTTTAACAGGGATTGGTCAGGTATGAGATATGCATACTTTGGTCCAAGCTGGACCAATAAAACTGTGCTATAAAAATTCATACCTAACCTTCAGCTTTAAGGTTGGGATGGGCAGCCTTCAGTTGTTCAGTAACATCTGTATTTGTCAAAGGTTACCCATCCCATAGTAAGTATGCTTACAGCTAATATAAAATCCACCTGGAATTTACAATAAAATAGACAAAGCCATGGAAACATTGGAAAGGCGAGTTGGCTGGGAGCACAGCAAGTTCGTTACTGTATAAAGGTTGGTCATCAGCTGCGGGTAAATGGAAAATTAACTCGGAATCTCCATTGTTGCCTCCATAATACACCCACATTGTACATTATTTCTAAGCAGCATGGATGTCAGTTCAGAATACAGCTTCCTTCATGAGGGCACATTTCACAGTTTTCAACGATAAGATAACGCAGATTGTTAGTGTGCTTCCAGCTCAAAGAAATTCAGTAATCGGCAACTACATTGTTTTTCATTGCCTGACATCTTAAAGGGGTTGTAAAGGAATTTTTTTTTATTTAAAAAAAATAACAAACATGTTATACTTTCCTCCACTGTGCAGTTCGCTTTGCACAGAGTGGCCCCAAGCCACGTCTTCTGGGGTCCCTCGGCAGTTGTCTCTGGACCTCCCCGCGAGAACTCTACACATTCATGCAAGCGAGCTTGCATGGTGTGGAGTTCTTGCGGGTGTGCTCCCGTGATACAGCCGACGGCCATAGCCGCCGACTGCATCACTCGGTTCCGCTTTGTAAAACGTCCACACTGGCATAAGGTGCAGTGTGTCGTCATCGTCCCCCCTGCAATGATCATGCAAAATACCCCATCCACAGCTGCCGCTGACCCGCCAGAGGTCTTCTCTCCTCCCAGCTAAATCTCGGAGCGGAGAAGAGCAGCACAGGCAGGCCACATGCTCGCCGAAGGCTGCTGTAAAAGGGTATTCTCATAAAACAGCCACATGCTCGCCGACACACTGCACCCTACACCAGCACAATCCTCCCACAAAACGGATTACATAATCTTAAAAGTACTTTAACCAAGATGTTTTTTGGGGATTAAAATGATGTCAAAATACTGATACTTATAGGACATCCCCCGAAAATAAGCCCTAGGGACTTTTTTGCAGCCAAAATTAATATTAGACCCAGTCTTATTTTCGGGGGAAACATGGTAGCTGATGGGGAGCTGGTAGGGGGTACAGAGAAATAGAAAGGTTTGAGGTTGTCATTGGGACAGGATGTGGAAACCTCTTTTTAATGGGGACACACCTAGAAAAAGAAAATTCTGGCAGCATTTCTTTTTCTTACTGCATCCACAACGAACATAAAATTGTCAGTAAAGCTACACTTCAGGCAGGGTTTCTCAACCTTTTTACATTGAAGGATCCCTTGGCAAAACATTTGAGATCTTGGGGAACCCCTGAAATTTTCACTTGTACAGCTCATGCATATGATGACAGAGGGGATGCAAGCTACCTGCGGGTTCTGTGTAACACCGATTGAAAGAAAGCTTAAGGCAGGGATGTCCAACCTTTTGAAGAGAGAGGGCCACTTAAGCGAATTGATAACTGGTCGCGGGCCACAATGAGCGGAGCGGGAGGATGAGGTCCTCTGATCAAATCCGATTTGCCCTGATGGAAGGGGGCAGATCCCTTTTCTATTTTTTTTTTGGTAGGACACAGGCCTGTTTACATCTGCTGAATATTAAGTCTGATTGGGTCAGACTGATCATGAGAAAGGGGCCTAAGGCTGCTTTCACACAGATGCACTGCGTTTTTCCCAAACCACAGGTGCAGCGCAGTGCACCTGTGTATTTATTGCGGGTTAGCTGCACTTTTCTGTAAACTTCTATTATATCCTGCAGGTGTGGCACACTTTCTGAAAGCGCAACTAACCCGCAGGTAATAACAGAAGTCTATGGCTCAGTGCTTGATTCCTCTACCAGCTGCTTCATTCACTAAAATGTTGCTCTGGGATGGTGGTCGGCAACCTGCGATCCCAGAGCAGGAGGCTGATGGCCACATCAGAGGACTCTGCGGGCCACCCATGCTTTAAGGGGAGTACCCCAAAGTAAAAATATGAGGGAGTGCAGTTTCCTAGTCCTTAAAGCGGTGGTTCACCCACAATAACAACATTTTAGCATTAAATTAAGCATAGTAGCGCGAGCTACAGTATGCCTGTATTTTTTTTTTTGTGCCCCGTACTCACTGTGCAATCCTATAGTGAAGATTCCGACTCCCTGCGGGGAATGGGCGTTCCTATCCAGAGGGAAGATGATTGACGGCCGGCTATGGCACGTCACGCTCCCCGAAGATAGCCAGAGTAGGTCTCGGCTCTTCACGGCGCTATACGGCACCTGCGCACAGACTATGCGCAGGCGCCGTAAATAGCCAAGTCCTATTTCGGCTATTTCCGGAGAAGCGTGACGCGCCAGAGCCGGCCGTCAATCATCTTCCCTTTGGATAGGAATTTTCACTATAGGATTGCACAGTGAGTACGGGGCAAAAAAAATAAATACAGGCATACTGTAGCTCGCGCTACTATGCTTAATTTAATGCTAGAAAAAAAAAAATTATAGGGTGAACCCCCTCTTTAAATGAGCTACCTCTCTACTCTCTGGGAAGAAGCAGATGAGTGATATTACCAACTCTTGTGAGACTAGCAGTGGCTTAGATGATCTCACGCTGAAGACATACAGCTATGAGGCTGCAGCCCCAGGAGTGTCTGGGTACCCTCATCTATCGGGAAGTGTGCCGCTATTTTTTTGTAGAAATTTTGTAAGAAATATGTTTTATAGTGTACAGTTGGTCACTATTAATATTTCTAGACATTTCCTATAACGTATTTAATTCTTCTATTGAGTTTGGGTGTCCAGACCTCGGATATGAAGGACATTTCTCCATCAAGATCAATAGATCTCTCTATCCATGTCCCTTTGAGAGATCACAAACCACTCCAGTATTTACAGAAAACTGAGACACCAGTATTAGGTAGACTCACCCTTTAACAAAGAACCTGCATTCTATAGTTGACAGCTCCACCTTTTTTTTTCACTTTACACAATTTAGACCGCCATGAATTGAAAACCTATTTCTACATTGCTGTGAAAACAGGAAAAATTGGAGCTCCTTCCATAGACAGGTACTCAGGGAGACCTTTGTTACAAAAGCGGAACTTGAGCCTGTTTATAGAAAGAGCCCTTTGTCCGTACCATGCACAGTGTGCGAGGAACCCAAGAATCCAGGCGGCCTTTCAGTTCTCATACATGGGAAAGGTACGGCTTATGAATAGACAAACGTGATAACCATTCATGTCATGTCTGCAAGCATAACGGCAAGAGAAGTGACTAAACAAACAGGCATAGGCCTGGCCGGGAGCATGGTGGGTGCTCACCCCCTCTCTCTGTCTGGGCAAAGGAGAGTAATGGCACTAAATGTTTGCTACATTCCTCTATTGTGTCCAAAATATCGAGTGAAATTTGACGCCAGTGTTGGGGGGCTTGTAGGGGAAATTTGGGCAGCAGGCAAAGCAGAACATCTGAATGCAATTAAAACAAGCCGGCCCTGCACCTTGTAAGAGAGCGATCCCTGCCCAAATCTCTCCCTATGAACATTATCTGGAAACTCTCCGCTCTCATCTAAAAGCGGGATATTGTTTTAAAGGAAGCCAAACTGAGAAAAGTTTGTAGGTTGCCATTGCTGACCTCTGGTTCTGAAAATGTTAGTTGCCTGGCCGTCATACAGATGGAACCCCTTCTGTATTGCTAGAGCCACTGAGCTAAAACAAGTATACAGGTCAGGAGTTCAGGGTTCAGCAGCTGCATGCTTGTCCTGGGTCACTGACTTAGGAAGTGCTGAAGCCGCTTCATTAGCATAATAGCTGAGATCCTTTTTACAGTGGCCCTAAACTCAGAAAGTGAAGATTTGCTATGGTATAGGGAACATTTAGTAATGTTAGTTATGCCTAAGCAGTACTCTAAAAAATATACTTTATATATATATATATATATATATATATATATATATATATATATATATATATATATATAATATGAAATTCCTCCTGAAATTTAGCATTGCACTTTGTGCCTTTTGGGCCTCTGCAATGTGAGCTCTAAGGCACTGCTTCCTCGGACTGATGGTAACACAAGATTTAGAGTGAGATTTGGTGATGTCACTACTAAATAACTAATTTCTCATGATTTTCTTTAAGCTGTTCTGTTGCCACTAATATGTAAAGCAGGGTTGCTCAAGAGTGCTGGCCGTTTAAAGTGATTATTAAAGTGATGCTAAAGGTTTAAATAAAAAAAATAAAAACATGTCATACTTGCCTCCACTGTGCAGCTCGTTTTGCACAGAGGGGCCCCGAACTGTGTTTTCTGGGGTCCCCCGGCGGCTCTCTCAGCTTCTCCCCACATCAGATAACTCCCTCTGGGAAGCGTTCTCCCAAGGGGGTTACCTTGCGGGCACGCTCCAGTGTCCAGCATTCGGCATCCATAGCCACCGAATGCAGGACTGTGCCCCGGCACCCGCTTCATTGGATTTGATTGACAGCAGCGAGAGCCAATGGCTGCGCTGCTATCAGTCTATCCAATCAAGAGCCGAGAACCCCGGGCAAAGATGCAGCGTGTGCTCGGCGTGGGAAATTCCAGGGCTCAGGTAAGTAAAACGGGGGGGGGGGGGGGGGGCTGGAGTGGCCAGTAATTGTAAGATGTTTTTTCACCTTAATCCATTTAAAAAAAAAATAACAAACAAGGGTTCTGCAAAGAGCGGCCCCAGTTTCCTCCTCTGGGTCCCCCAGCAGTGCTCCTGGCTCCTCCTCCTCATTGAGTGCCCCCACAAAGAGCAGCTTTCCATGGGGGCACTTGTGCTTGCATGCTCCCGAGTCCTGCTGCCGCGTCTATTGACACAGATGGCAGGACTCGGCCCAGCCGCCGGCTCCCGTGTCACTGGATTTTATTGACGGCAGCGGGAACTAATGGCTAAAGTGGTCCAATGAGGACCTGAGACAGCGCCTGGGCTCGTTCTCATCGGCAGAACGATCGCATTCAGTGAAGAAAAAGGGGGGCTCTGGGGGGCAGCTGCACCACAGAAGGGTTTTCACCTTAATATATTAAGGTGAAAAACTTTGAGACTTTACAACTCTAAGTGATTTGGTAACCGGGCCACAATGAAAACAATTGTTTGTTTAAAATTACGTTTTTTTTTCAGTTTTTTATTAAACAGCATAATAAAGATTTTAAATAGCGGTCAGGATCATCATTTTCCATAGGACCAATACCTGCTGGATGTTTGCAAACTGTTTAATCACAAGCACAAAGATTTAAATTTTTTATTAACTTTATTAAATCCCTATCTCATGCTCAGGTGTGACCAGCAATTAAAAGCTCAAAACCAGTGCTGCAGCCTTCACTATATCGGGGATTTTTCAGCCATCCTTCTAATTGCCAAAACAAGGACTGTGGGCCACCCAGACAAAACACAGACCAGGAAGCACGTGCCCTAGTAGTGCAAGAAACTTCTTTATTAAGTAACCATGAGAATCCCACCTTCAGAACCACTGTATGGACGCCACTAGATGTTATCCACTCAGCTAAAGGGCTCTTTCACACGGGGCGGATCGGTAATGAACCTCCACTTGCTCAGCGGGGATTGCTGCGTTGATCCCCTCTGAGCCGGCGGATGACAGGGCGGTCCCCGCACACTGTGCTCTCCTCTATGGGGGGATCGGATGAACACGGACCCTCTGTCCGTGTTCACCCGATCCGATCTGCAGACGAATGGAAAAATAGGGTTTTTCCGCCGTCTGCAGAATCGGAGGATCAATGGCACGGCATGTTCATTCGCTGACACCCGTAATCTCATTGGGACCAATGTATGTCCCTTTTTCATCCGTACACGTATGGATGAAAAAGCGGACATACGGTCCACCCGTGTGAAAGAGCCCAAAGGCTCCTCTACCCGTTTCTGTGCATTAGGAAAGAAAGGGAAGAGTGGTGAGAACCTGCAACCATTCAGTAGAGTGTGGTGAGCACACGAAGGAGCTTGTGTGGGTTGCCATAGGTTCGAGGTCGTGGGCCACATCAGACAGCTCTGCAGGCTAAGGGTTGAGCATGCGTGGATGTAAAGTAGAACCAAGCTATTGACGTAATTTAGGGTAGATTTAGACGTGTGTTGAAATCTCCCTTTTCTCTGAAGCCTGATCTGTGTTTGGATCACGCTTCAGAGGGTACTGACAGCCAGCAAGGAAGCCATGTACCGCCTGTGTTAACCCCATTTTTGCTGACAAATACACTGATTGCAGGGAGCTGTCTGCACTTCCGATTTGCCTGAATGTGGCGCATTGTCTGGGGGACATGTTTACTGTCTTGTGGGGGGGGGGGGGGGGGGTCTAATCGAGGAAGAAGGAAGTCAAAAATCTTCCTTCTTCTCCTTCAGTTCTCTGGGGATTCTGTCTTCTCTCCCAGATTCTCCACCTCTGGGAGGGAGAATTCTGACAGAGATCGCCAGTGAGGTGCCGAGATCGCACCTTCGTAAACTGCCGTTTCTGTGTCAGTCAATGACCGATTCTCTGTGTGTGGAGATGATCAGCAGAGAACATGCTCTCCCCCAATCATCTCTGTTTAATTAACCAATAATGATCTGAGATAAACTGTGATCATCAGGATCATAAACGGATACATTAATGTATAGCTTTTCTATTCTGTGAAAGGAAAACAAATTGTATAAGGCCCCTTTCACACGGGTACATTTTGTTTTTATCACATTTTGTCTGATGACAGGCCCGTGTCTGCCTAGCTTATGCAGAGCGGGCACGGACATGGCCTGCTTTTGCTTTGTGGGCTGTCTGGTGTATACTGACTCCACTGTCCATTTACACTCAACTACCTCCGATCCACCTACACAGATCCCCAATCCAGGGGACAGATCCCCAATCCATACTGACAGGCAGACCTGATCGGAACAATTGTATGAAAAGGGTGTTCTAGGTTGTACCTTCTGAGGAGAAATGCACAATTGTCCCTGTGTATGGTTACTCCTCAGCATGACATTGTGTATTGGACCACGACCAGGAAAGAAAAATCTGCTTCCCCTGATATGATAGGAACTCTGATATCCTGATTTTCAGCTAGTGACTGGGTCATGTACTGGTCTGTAAAATGGCTACCTCCCCTCTGTTGGGTAAAGCAGTGTAGTGATGTAATCTGCTCCATATTTTATATCTGCACATGTTTTAATTAGACCAGAGATCTTTAATTAAACAAGTCCGCATGTGAAAATCCCTCAAACCCTCCCTTTTATATAGCGTGGGTTTTGTACATTGTTATTTATGTCTATTTTGGTTCACTCGCTCAAAAAAGGTTAAATCGCAGTGCAACCCCAGCATCGTAACGCCATGGAAACCAGAAATCATTGCGTCTTTAACCCATTCGGAAGCCGTCACAGGGCATAGTAGAATATCGCAGTAGCCGATACTCGAGAAGCAGCATGCAGGAATAGGTTAAGCTGGTCCAATCCTGTGCTTTTGCTATTGTATTACAGCTCGCTAATCCCTAGTTCTTGAAATGTAAGAACATTCAGCATTCCTCTGTGCCCATCTGTCACCTCTTAGTGATTACAGCCGTGCCCCCTCGGGCTTGAGTCCTGGTGCAAGGTATAGAACGTGTACTGCAGCTCTTGCTATGGTGACATGCAGCACGTGTACAATTTTCTGACCACGTTGCGACAATGCAATAGACGTGTCAAATGTTCCAATCTTATTGTGCAACAGTGCAATAGACACACCAGGCATTGAACTTACTCAGATGGAGTTGGTAAGGCCCCAGGGTCTCGGGTAAACGCAGGCAAACACCAGTTTTCAGGCAACAGGTTAAGTGACAATTCCTCCCGCTGTGTCAACATTACCTTGGCCTTATGGCTTAGTAATCCCAGCCCTGACCTGGTCTTTTTGGCGTGGTATAATAACCTGTCATTCTGTCCATGCCTTTGCCATTAGTCACCTGCTGCTGTATTCCCATCACATTGTCTCCTTGGGGCTGTGTGACAATGGAAAATGATGGTGTTACTACTTGACATAATGCTTCTTTAAGTCCTTTGATTATATTGCTGCCTTAGGCTGACCCTCGTATGAGAATTAGAAAGGGAAAATTGTGTTGTGCCAGAGCCTTTTTTAAATTCTACAGAAGATCTAATATTCATTCGACATCCGGATACTGCGCATGCTGAATTGCACTCGGCTTCCAAGGAGGTATTTGTAATCCTAGAATGCCTAGCTGATTGCAAATGACATTGTTGAGGATCTTTGGAGATATTTGCAGATGATGCTGGCTTTTCTTTTTTTCTTTTTTGTCACTCCAAAACTCTTGCTGTCTATTGTAAATAGAGGGCCAGATCCACGAAAAAATTACGCCGGCGTAATGTTTTATAAACCTGTTTGGGTCATTCCTATTTGTACCGTGACGTGTATGGAGCATAGTTACCAAGATGTAGATATTGAACCATTCTCAGTTTGTAAAGGAACCTGAACGAAAATCTGTGGTAGGCCATTGCTGACTTGAGCAAGCTCTAGGGCTGTCATACCCATCCTTCCTGTTTTCTTTTATTCTACACTTAGTCATTGGTGCTCCACTGGCATACAGGCAGTCAGGTGTCAGGGCACCTGCCCTGCATACTCATTCCAATTCAGTGACTATCTAAGTAGACAATCAAGGATAGGAATGGCATCCCAGAGGCTTTCACCTGTCAGGATAAACATGCCATTGATGGTCTCCATTCACTGCTTGGTGAATAACCAGCTTGGAACAAGCAATGACATAATAGAGGCCATCAGGGCTGGACTGGGACAAAAATTTGGCCCTGGACTTCATCCAGACTGGCCCACTTTGACAGGTCTCTCCCATGGCGGCCGGACAACCCCCCCCCCCCCCTGGCCACCCAAGCCCCCTCTCCTCCTTCACTAGCTTTATTAGAGTAGAGCGGCTGGTACTTTTATAGGCAGTACCAGTGGGGAAGCTAGACAATATTTCACCCGGGGAAAATAATCAGTTTGGTGCCCCCCCTTATGGGACAAGATTAGGCAGAAGTGAGAAACTCCCAGGCCATAGCTGTTGAGTCAGCTGTCTGTCCCCTCCCCCATGCTCCTCTGTCGTCGTCCCTGCTCCTCTGGTCCTCCCCCTGCTTCTTGGTTCCCCCCAGGTGAGCGCTGCGGGGAGGGAGAGGAGGTGAGTGCTGCGGGAAGGGAGAGACAGAGGAGCGGAGGGGGGCGGCGGTCTGCTGTCACTGAAGCCGGCCCACTGAACCATCGGCCCACCGGGAAACTCCCTGTAGTCCCAATGGCCAGTCCATCCCTGGATGCCATAATATCAGGGTGTTTGGTATGTGCATGCTTATTCTTGCTCTGTTATATGGAATTAATTGAAGCCAAAGAGGGCTAGGCAATTGGCAGTTTAGGTCAGCAGTGGTAGGCCCCATATTTCATGAATGACGGCTTAATTTTAAAAATAAGTCAATGTCCATATTTCTGCAACAAGTGCCCTCCTAATGGACTCTCTTGCTTGCCCCCAACCTCCTCATACTTGCCTTGCCTGGACTAGCCTACCTTCTTGTATTTTCCAGTACTCCCCCATTGATCATTGCCCAGCAGTTCTAGGAATGGAGCAACATGGTATCTCCTTCACTGTGACAGTGCTGGGGCCACCAATTGCATTGCCCATACAGTGACATCCCTGAGGGAGCGGTGTTATTGCTCCCTCGATTCACTGTCACCATTGTGCAAAAGATTAGTGTAGCGCTGAATGGTGAAATTATTCAAGTGAATGCATCAGTGCACTATTCATAAAGCTATTGGCTGTGCACTTTATAGTGCTCAGATGCATTCACTTGAATAATTTCACCATTCAGCACTTCACTAATTTTTTGCACATTTATCTGGACTTTGAGTGTTGGCAGCTATACTCTTCTTTGGTTTAGCGCTGTTGTTTCCCCTACTTCACATACACTGTCACCATTGACCTTAGTGATGGATCCAGCAGGAGAAAGGTTGGTGAGGAAGCCCAGTCATGGTCATTATGAGGGGTCGGGAGTGATCCTTTGAAGACACTGTCACTTTTCCCAGCTGGCTTCTTCTGCAGCCATTTTACAACCACTAAGGCAAAATCCATTTGGCTTATCAGTATGCTTTTGGATCATGGGAAGTAACCTGAACTTGCTGAGGAAACTCGCATGAGCGCAGTGTAGATACAGCAATGCACTGGCTGAGAACTGAGCTTGGGACTTCACAGCTTCAAACCACCGAGACAGAATGTCAGAAGATTAGATGTGCGGTAACTGTAAAGTATACATAGGATCCATCCTATAAGCCTATTATCTGTGACAGAACCAGCACCTGCTGCTGCGTGCTTTCTCATGGCCATCTGCCTTGTTCTGCATGCAGGTGTTCTGATCCAATCCCAGGCAGCTGCCCCCCAGGTCCATTGCATTACACAGAAGGAACTGTGGCATCCTTGTTGTTGTCCTTTTGTGTCCTCAGGCCCTAGGCAGGGGGAGGGGACTGCGGCCATTGTTATGGCAGTGTTTGGAGAAATTCCATCCCTGCCTCTCCATAATGTGTCTTTGTTTTCACAAACAGGCCGAGTGGTAACCCCTGTGTGGGCAGGGAGGAGAGTTGCCGAGATTTCTACTGAAAACTGCTATTGTTGTGGAAAGTGTCATTTCTAATCCCTTGTAGGCAGTGGGCGCACATTTTCCATTTCATGGAATAACAAGTACCTGCAGCTCATTTGTGAAGAGACATCTAAGGAGTACACAAGCAACTAGTACACAAGCAACTAGTGCACAAGCAACTAGTGATTATCACTGAAATTGGAAATTAAACAAGAATTTTTGGTAAAACACAAATGTCAGCCATAATACAACCGTAAGCTCTTTATGCTCCGTTTGTTTCTGGATGCAGTGGGGTAGATTCAGTAACAATTATGCATTTTTTACGTAGGCGCAGGGCACCGTTTTTGCCCTGCGCCCCCGCAAATTTACTGCGCTACCCGCGATTCACGGAGCAGTAGCTCCGTAAATTGCGTGTGCGTTCTTTAAAATTGCCCGGCGTAAGCGCGCGCAATTTAAATGATCCCGTAGGGGGCGGGAATCATTTAAATTAGGCGCGTTCCCGCGCCGATCGTAGAGCGCATGCTCCGTCGGGAAACTTTCCCGACGTGCATTGCGGCAAATGACGTCGCAAGGACGTCATTTGCTTCAAAGTGAACGTGAATGGCGTCCAGCGCCATTCACGAATCACTTACGCAAACTACGTAAAGTTCAAATTTCGCGACGCGGGAACGACGGGAATACGTAACATTGGCTGCCCCTGCTAATAGCAGGGGCAGCCTTACGCGAAAACCGCCATACGCAAACTACGTAAACTGCGTACGCAGGGCTCGCATAACATTGTGAATCATCGTTGGTATGCAATTTGCATACTATACGCTGAGCACAATGGGAACGCCACCTAGCGGCCATCGCAAGAATGCAGCCTAAGATATGCAGGCATAAGAGCCTTATGCCACGCATATCTTAGGCTGCAGTCGGCGTAACGAGGTTCCTGAATCGGGAGCATTCGTTACGCCGGCGCAAGTAAGCAATTGCGCTGCGTAACTATGGTTACGCAGGCGCAATTGCTCTCTGAATCCGGGCCAGTGTTTGTAGGTAAGAACGTTCCATGAATTATGGCCTTTTATCAGTTAGCGTTGCCTGATGAAAATATCCTATAGGCAGCGTGCAAGTCATTTACATGCCGTATCATGATTTTAGGCAGTAGGAAACCCTTATCCAGTGTAAGAACCTTTGCATTGAAGTCCAAATCCAGAATAGTAAAGTGTAAATATAAAATTGGCTTAATATCTGTATAAGTAAAAATTTGCACTTTTCTCTGCAATGCTTGTCTTCAGTATAGTTTCTCGCTGACAATCTGCTCCATCCTCCACCAATGTTCTTCTTCCTGGTTGAAGATACCCTGCGCCATTCAACCTCTTTCTGTGAGTCCAGGTTGTCATGGACACAACCCCAGGAGGGATGCCTCATCACACAACCTGGGGAGGTCACAACTTGAGCACTGTTCTCTGCAGCGGACAAGACCTCCCACTGCGGACACTGGTCATGTGGCCAGCAGGAAAACGCATGGAAATTTAGGTATGTTTACACTATATATTTCTAATAATCAGTGTGAGGAAGGCTTCAGGAAGGGGGAAGTGAGAAGACCGGTGCAAGCCTATCAAGCATGGTGTTGGGCTTTGAAGCAAAATCGCAGGAAGGTAGAAGTGTTTACCATACAGAGACTAATGGACAGTCGTGTGAGCTATTGAGGTTCTTCTGCATTGTGCATTGCTGTCAGTCTAACACTGGGAGCTTGCTGACCGAAGCGTGCAAAGTGGACAGAGCAATGATCTTATCCATGTGGTGATAGTCTTTCATTGTCTGGTCGGCAGTCTGGAGGCAAATGAGTTACCAAGCTTTACCGAGATGGAGAAAAGTGAGATTGGCAACTTGTCTATTCTTGCCGTTACAACAATTCGCATTATTTGAATTTCAACCATATATTTAGTGGTTTGGCTGGAGTTCAGCTTTAACTGAATAGAGGGTTTATTTGCTAAATGTTGCGCTTACAGGCTCATTTATAAAGCAGAGGCCATATTGTTGCTGTAAGCAAAAAAATGAGCATTGTGCTCCACAGAACATAGGTTAGTTTTTTTTTTTCTTTCTCATGTCTCTTGGTACACTAAAGCTGGTCATAGATGGGTAATTGTTTTTCATTCAGCCAGCAGACTGGGAAAAAAAAACCTAACTGATTCCTCCCCTACATTGGAAAATTGTATTCTTTGTATTCTGACCGTGATCAATACAAGTTTTTCAGTGTCCATTCAACAGAAGCCAATCAAACGTTCAACTTCTGTCAAGCAGGGAAGGCCACACACTGATCAAGATCTGTCTGGTTCCTGCTGAATTGGGCTAACTTCTATCAGTTTGAGACTAGCTATAAATCTATAGATTTTTCTCGTTCAGTCCTGCGAACTGAACAAGCGAGAGCGCACAGTTCCCCCATCCACACTAATCCGCGTGGATGGAGAAATCCGCACTGCTGACTATTGTATTCAGACAGCCGCAGTCACTGTTTGTCTTGACGATTATTCACCTGGCTCCTTTGATTTTTCAATCAAAATTTGTGGAGCTGCATGGTGATGGCAGATAATCCCATGGTTTGAATCTTGGATGTTTCAAAAGGAATCAACTGAAATTCAAGCCGTGTATGGCTAGCCTAAAGCCTGGTACACATGGGCCAAATATTGGCTGGTTCAACAGAAACCGGCCCACATTTAACCCATGTGTACACATGCCTGTCCAACAGAAGGCAGCCGAACAGCCAGCTTCTGTCACACAGGCTTGCTGGAAAACCAGCAACTGATCAGCATCCGATCAGCACTGGCAGCCAGTGGCTGCGAGTGCTAACTGGTCTGTTCTGGTGTGGGGGCTGTCCCCCTGTCAGAACACAATAACTCAGCGGAGATACATCCGATAATAGGTGCAGCCAGCTCTTCTTGGGTCCCCCACCGGCACTCCTGGCCCCTCCCTCCTGCCAAATGCCCTTAGCTTTCTGTGGGGTCACCCAAGCAGGCTTGCTCCCAAGCCACTACTCGGCATGTCAATTGATACAGAGCCGTGGCTCAGCCTCGCCCCCTCACTCTTCTCATTGGCTCACTGGCTGTGATTGACAGCAGCAAAACTCAAGGGTTTCTGCTGTTGCCTCAGTCAAGGAGCAAAAGTCCCTGTAGAGCCGAGGCTCTCGTGCACATTGCTGGATCCAGATGGAGCTCGGGTAGGTATTAGGGGGGCCGCTGCACACAGACTAGAATGCATGAAGGTAAAAAAAGAGCCACTTTAAGAAACACAACGCATCAAGTTTTTTTTTATTTTTTTTACAGAGTTGGCTATAACTAGCTAATAGTCACAGAATTTATTATAAAAAAGCCTTTCCTTATACAGAGGTTGAAGCTTGGTCTGATAAAAGTAAAAGATACGGCTATTTCAAGCATCATTTGTGGCAATCAGTGGTTCTAAAATACCAAATACCAAAAGCTGAATATATTGCAGCTTACCAGTCCTTGGATGCTGTGGCTCCAGCTAACATGTTTAAAGCAGTTAAAGTATTTTTTTTTCCTTTTTTGGTATAAAGGTTTTGCATAAATAAAATCTGATTATTGTAAGCACCCCTGTCGGTGGTAAATGGTTTGTCTCAACCTTCCTAAGGCTTCATGTACACTTCTGCTGGTAAACGGACATTTAGGAGCAGTTGGTCTCCTTTTTTCAGCTGCCCCTGATCACTCCTCTGTTATCTTATCAGTACATGTACACAGGGTCCTTTATAGTCGTTTATAGGCAGTTGAGTTTTTAGAAGCATTTTTTGGAAAGCAAAAAAATGCGTTTAGGACGGATGTTCAGAGGCATTTGAAACAGCAAATGCCTGTAACAGCTTG
This sequence comes from Rana temporaria, assembly GCF_905171775.1. NCBI lineage: Eukaryota > Metazoa > Chordata > Amphibia > Anura > Ranidae > Rana > Rana temporaria. The sequence goes on along the minus strand of NC_053497.1, from coordinate 147,473,999 downwards.
TAATCGCGTGTAAAAGCTGTATCTCGCGTTTAGCCGCGTTTCGTTTACAGGCGTTTTAAATTTTTTACTATTTAAAAAAAAAAAAAAATAAGAACGATTCTAACCGCGGCAAAACGGATGTTTTTAAACATGTGTTACTATCTGTAATTAAATTGTTAAGGAGAGGTTGTAAAATGTCCCGTGTACATGAAGCCCAATTGCTGCATCTGCAGGACACCTTGGTCTGTGCTAAAATAATAGACTTGCTGGCTGGATCACCCGGTGAAAATACTAATCCTACAAAATATTGCAACCATCACATCTAAGAATTGGTAGCTACAGTATAATACCAGGGAAAGACACGTAGAAGTGGTTAATACCAGGGAAAGACACGTAGAAGTGGTTAATACCAGGAAAAGACACGTAGAAGTGGTTAATACCAGATAAAGACACGTAGAAGTGGTTAATACCAGGGAAAGACACGTAGAAGTGGTTAATACCAGGGAAAGACACGTAGAAGTGGTTAATACCAGGGAAAGACACGTAGAAGTGGTTAATACCAGGGAAAGACACGTAGAAGTGTTTAATACCAGGGAAAGACACGTAGAAGTGTTTAATACCAGGGAAAGACACGTAGAAGTGTTTAATACCAGGGAAAGACACGTAGAAGTGTTTAATACCAGGTAAAGACACGTAGAAGTGGTTAATACCAGGTAAAGACACGTAGAAGTGTTTAATATCAGGTAAAGACACGTAGAAGTGTTTAATACCAGGGAAAGACACGTAGAAGTGGTTAATACCAGGGAAAGACACGTAGAAGTGGTTAATACCAGGGAAAGACACGTAGAAGTGTTTAATACCAGGGAAAGACACGTAGAAGTGTTTAATACCAGGGAAAGACACGTAGAAGTGGTTAATACCAGGTAAAGACACGTAGAAGTGTTTAATATCAGGTAAAGACACGTAGAAGTGTTTAATACCAGGGAAAGACACGTAGAAGTGTTTAATACCAGGGAAAGACACGTAGAAGTGGTTAATACCAGGGAAAGACACGTAGAAGTGGTTAATACCAGGGAAAGACACGTAGAAGTGGTTAATACCAGGGAAAGACACGTAGAAGTGGTTAATACCAGGGAAAGACACGTAGAAGTGGTTAATACCAGGGAAAGACACGTAGAAGTGGTTAATACCAGGGAAAGACACGTAGAAGTGGTTAATACCAGGGAAAGACACGTAGAAGTGGTTAATACCAGGGAAAGACACGTAGAAGCATTTAGTACCAGGGAAAGACACGTAGAAGTGGTTAATACCAGGTAAAGACACGTAGAAGTGGTTAATACCAGGTAAAGACACGTAGAAGTGGTTAATACCAGGTAAAGACACGTAGAAGTGGTTAATACCAGGGAAAGACGCGTAGAAGTGGTTAATACCAGGGAAAGACACGTAGAAGCGGTTAATACCAGGTAAAGACACGTAGAAGCGTTTAGTACCAGGGAAAGACACGTAGAAGTGGTTAATACCAGGTAAAGACACGTAGAAGTGGTTAATACCAGGTAAAGACACGTAGAAGTGGTTAATACCAGGGAAAGACACGTAGAAGTGGTTAATACCAGGTAAAGACACGTAGAAGCGTTTAGTACCAGGGAAAGACACGTAGAAGCGGTTAATACCAGGGAAAGACACGTAGAAGTGGTTAATACCAGGTAAAGACACGTAGAAGCATTTAGTACCAGGGAAAGACACGTAGAAGTGGTTAATACCAGGTAAAGACACGTAGAAGCGTTTAGTACCAGGGAAAGACACGTAGAAGCGTTTAGTACCAGGGAAAGACACGTAGAAGTGGTTAATACCAGGGAAAGACACGTAGAAGTGGTTAATACCAGGGAAAGACACGTAGAAGTGGTTAATACCAGGGAAAGACACGTAGAAGTGGTTAATACCAGGTAAAGACACGTAGAAGCGTTTAGTACCAGGGAAAGACACGTAGAAGTGGTTAATACCAGGTAAAGACACGTAGAAGCGTTTAGTACTAGGGAAAGACACGTAAAAGTGGTTAATACCAGGGAAAGACACGTAGAAGTGGTTAATACCAGGGAAAGACACGTAGAAGTGGTTAATACCAGGGAAAGACACGTAGAAGTGGTTAATACCAGATAAAGACACGTAGAAGTGGTTAATACCAGGGAAAGACACGTAGAAGTGGTTAATACCAGGGAAAGACACGTAGAAGTGGTTAATACCAGGGAAAGACACGTAGAAGTGGTTAATACCAGGGAAAGACACGTAGAAGTGGTTAATACCAGATAAAGACACGTAGAAGTGGTTAATACCAGGGAAAGACACGTAGAAGTGGTTAATACCAGGGAAAGACACGTAGAAGTGGTTAATACCAGGGAAAGACACGTAGAAGTGGTTAATACCAGGGAAAGACACGTAGAAGTGTTTAATACCAGGGAAAGACACGTAGAAGTGGTTAATACCAGGTAAAGACACGTAGAAGTGGTTAATACCAGGTAAAGACACGTAGAAGCGTTTAGTACTAGGGAAAGACACGTAGAAGTGGTTAATACCAGGGAAAGACACGTAGAAGTGGTTAATACCAGGGAAAGACACGTAGAAGTGGTTAATACCAGGGAAAGACACGTAGAAGTGGTTAATACCAGGGAAAGACACGTAGAAGTGGTTAATACCAGATAAAGACACGTAGAAGTGGTTAATACCAGGGAAAGACACGTAGAAGTGGTTAATACCAGGGAAAGACACGTAGAAGTGGTTAATACCAGGGAAAGACACGTAGAAGTGGTTAATACCAGGGAAAGACACGTAGAAGTGGTTAATACCAGATAAAGACACGTAGAAGTGGTTAATACCAGGGAAAGACACGTAGAAGTGGTTAATACCAGGAAAAGACACGTAGAAGTGGTTAATACCAGGGAAAGACACGTAGAAGTGGTTAATACCAGGAAAAGACACGTAGAAGTGGTTAATACCAGGTAAAGACACGTAGAAGTGGTTAATACCAGGGAAAGACATGTAGAAGTGGTTAATACATGTATTTGCAATTGGCGTAAGTTTCATTTTCAGTGGAGAAAATAGAATGAAGCTTTCATTGCATTATCTTTATTATGATTATTTGTTGGCTGCTTTGGGAAGAAGATGGCAGTGGGTGCCAGTAGCACATGACCCGGCGGTCGTGGAGGATATCTGCTGGAATATGCCCACTTTTGCTGTGAGAAGACTCCAGTGTAAGTGAGAGTAGTGACTTGTCTTTTCCAGGTTGGACTTTGGACTTTGACCTTTTCTGATCCCTGAAGAATTTTAGGAATGTGCTCATGAGGAACTTGTTGCTACCAGCAGGCCCAGGAATCTGGCTAGTCCACCTAGAGGTTATATCCCAGGAGCGGCCTCTGTCTATTCTCACTCCTGATAAACAACCAGTCTGGTTATCTGTCATTCCATGTGTACCCTTGTAAAGCTCTTCCTTATCTCTGGGGTTACCCACCTTGATAAGTACATGGACCTTGACTTAAGTCATTTGTCAACAAATTGGCACTGAAAATGAAAGTATGCAAGCTCAGTAGAGGAAAACATAATCACACTATTCTGGTCCACACAATTATTTCACATCGACCTTCAAGCTTCATGAGGCAAAATCAATGGAAGTCATCCATCTGTACGGGGGCTTTTATTAATAAAATGCTGAATTCAGCTGCTTAGAGAACTCCAAATGTAAAAGAAAAACAGATGCCAGAAACTGCTAACTTGTTTTTACATTTTGCTGTTTGTGTAATCTCTTTATATCTCATTGCTACATGAGTGGTGAGGCTGCCAGAAGATGTCAGGATTTGTCTGTACATGTATTGGAATCATTATTGGTATCATTTGGTTGCCAAGGTGCAATAAAACTCCAGATATTTTCTCCTGGCTGATACGGTAGCATAGCAATAATCTCTACAAACAATTAGTTTTGTCCAAAGCAATCCACCAAGCTTCATAAAGTTCTAAGAGCAGTCTTCTGACCTTTCTTCAGCAAGGATGAGCTCTGGCGTGTTTGCATAGAAAACGTGCAGAGCCCGCCAGGAAGTGAGCACGGCGCTGTGCTAATCACAGCCAGGGAGACATTGTCCCGATGCTCGGCTGCAGGGATCGTGAAATGTCTCCCTGGCTGTTATTAGCGCAGCGCCGTGCACACTTCCTGGCGGGCTCTGCACGTGTTCTATGCGAACACGCCAGAGCTCATCCTTATTCTTCAGTTACTTCCTGGTTTCTAAGCCTAGGCAATGTCATACAGGAGAGGAGGAGGGGCATTCTCTGCTAAGCACATCCCCTTGCCTATGTTTCATCAGTCCAGGCGACCCGTCAGAATGTGCAACGAAAGTGACATTCCGTCACCGCCATCTTGCTACACCCCGCACTCCTCCATACTAAAGATACACTGAGAAGGGGGAAAAGCGGACATCTTGTTACACCCACCGGAGTTTTGCATAATACATGTTTTTTTAACAGTAAACTGAGTTTATATAGTAAAATACAGTACTTAGAACTCCGTCTTACTGTTTAGATTTAGAATTTTAAAAGCTGTGGCAAGTGTGCTGATCTCACAGGTTTGTCAATCTGACAGAAGTTCGCTGCTTTTAAAATTCAACATCTAAACAGTCAGATGGAGTTCGAAGTATTGTATTTCACTATATAAACTCAGTTTACTGTGAAAAAAAACATGTAAAATGCAATACTCCGGTGGGTGTAACAAGATGTCCGCTTACCCCGTTCTCAGTGTATCCTTCCTATGGACGAGTGTAGCAAGATGGTGGCGACAAAACATCACTTCTGTTACACATTCTGACGGGTCGCCAAATCTGACAAAACACACATGCCTGAGCTAAGGGCAAATAGATTTCAGGATGTTCAGATGATGCTTCATGCATCATCTGCCCTTACTCAAGATGGCCACAGCCAGAGATGCTAGGGAGGTGTTTTTCAAAGTAATTTCTAAGCAAAATAAGGCATGGAGACCTGGATGGGGGGAGTTTGCTTTGAACATTAAAAACTGAATTGAATAGCATGTTTTGTGGTGCTCAGATGCAGTGTAGTTCTGCTTTAATAAGAACTGTACTTGATGTTTTTAGATCAGACTTTCTTAGGTGTGTATGTTGCCTGGCCAAATTTGTATTCAAGTAGAAAATCCATATTAATATTTTATAGACTATTTTAGGATCGTGTCCGTGGTGATTATCTTGTAGTCCCCTGCCTCCCGTAGAAGCAAATGGGTTTAATAGGCCCCCCTCAGGCTTTTATGCCTTGCTCTGCCATGCCCTTATGCTGTGCCCTAGGCATCTATCCACCAGGCATGCCACATTGGCATTGCTTTGAAGTAGAAGGGGTGCAGGATACTGGGCAGCCCTGGTTCCATATGTAGCGATACAGATTGCCTAAGTCAGTAAAGTAATACAGGTGATGGACTGAGAAAGTCTAGGAAACTGTAAGCAAATAATATTGTATTCATCACTGAATCCTAAGAGTAATATGATGAGAATGTAGATGCCGGTATAGTGAGTAGTAGCTCAGTGACATGGACGGTGGAATCTGGTTTTGCTGACAGAAATAGAAACATATTACGACTTGTCCTTTTTCTGCTAATTAAGTACTGTATGTGTGTGTTGTGCCATTATTCATTTTTTATAGGTATGTCATTACATCTAAAGTGATTGTCAAGTCTGTATTTATTTATATATATATAAAACGTGTTATACCTGCCTGCCCTGTGCAGTGGATTTGCACAGAACAGCCCAGATCCTCCTCTTTTCACATCCCTCTTCTGTGATCCTGGCCCCTCCCTCCTGTTGAGAGCCTTCCACAGCAAGCAGCTTGCTTTGGGGGCACCCGAACCGAGTCACAGCTCCCTGTGTCCATTCAGACATGGAGCTGTGGCCTGGCCCCGCCCCCTCTCTCTCCTGATTGGCTGGCTGACTGACTGACTTTGACAGCAGCGGGAGCCAATGGCGCTGCTGCTGTGTCTCAGCCAATCAGGAGGGGGAGTCTCGGACGGCCGAGACACTCGTGGACATGCTGGACAGAGATGGGCTCAGCTAAGTATTAGGAGGTGCTGAGGGCGGCTGCTGCACTCAGAAGGCTTTTTATCTGAATGCATAGCATGCGTTCGGATAAAAAGCCCTCTGCCTTTACAACTCCTTTAACCACTTCTCCACTGCCCACCGTCAAATGACGGCGGGTGGCAGACCCTATTGTTCTGGGTGGACGTCTTATGACGTTGCGCCTTTAAAAGCCACTAGGGGGCGCGCGCACGCCGCGTCACTGTGGCCGCCAGGCACCCGCGATTGCCCAGTAACTGAGCAGGACCGTGGATCTGTGTGTGTAAACGCACAGATCCATGTCCTGTCCGTGAGAGGGGGCCGATGGTGTGTCCCTTGTACATAGGGACAACCATCGATCACCTCCCCCAGTCACTCCCCTCCCCCCACAGTAAGAATCACTCCCTAGGGAACGCATTATCCCCTTGATCGCCCCCTAGTGTTAACCCCTTCCCTGCCAGTCACATTTATACAGTAATCAATGCATTTTTATAGCAGGGATCGCTGTATAAATGTGAATAGTCCCAAAAATGTGTCCGATGTGTCCCCCTCTCCCCCACCACAGATTGAATGCTGGTTTTCCAGCAGGATTGTTTGACAGAAGCCGATTGTTGGATGTAGGGAAGCAGTTCTGGTATAGGCATGAAATATTGGGGGGTACTGGTCAGGTGGACAGACCAAGTGTGGGTTAGGTGTGGTGGCGACAAAGTGAAATCTGTAAGGTGACCTTACACTGGACCCGTCTCACTGTACCAGTGTCCTGTGATCTCCCGCTGTCAGGCTCTGAGATTACACATTTCCAGTCCAGGGATTTGATCCCCGTGGCTTAATCTCATATCCCTACCTCTCGGTGTGTATTATTATTATTATACAGGATTTATATAGCGCCAACAGTTTACGCAGCACTTTGTGTATGAACAAGAAACCTTCTAAATGGTCAGCACATCACTTGAATGGTGGTGACCAATCGGAAGCCGTCTAGTCCGTCCTGTCAACACTGCCAGGAGAGAGGCGAAAGCCTGGAGGCTAACAAATCCCCAGAAAGGTGAAGTAGCAGCCCGGTACATGACAGCGGGGGGGATGGGGAAGGAGGTCCAGTGTAAGTTCCCCTTGAAAGCTGAATTTATGGCCTGAAAAAACGCTGTTCCTAGAGGAGTTTAGCATTTTTTTAATGCCTCTAGAAGCAGCTAATGTGTCCATGCATATTGAGCAGTCTAGAGGCGTTTTTTGTTTTTTTGCTGTGCAGATGCTGTCAGTAACTCTTCTCCCACTGCCAATTGAGTTTCAGACAGTATTGTGCAAAACCTTTACTTCTCTGTCTATTGAACTGTGCTCCACATTGCAAAATCCACACTTGATATATGTTCAGCCCTCGCTCCCCTTGCCTTTTCCTATTATCATAACCTGATCAGTGCTGCACATCCTCCGTCCATCTCTGTTGCCTGCCTTTTGAACCTCAGTATTGCACATCTTATACCCCAGTTCCCCTGTTGTGCAATCAGTAGTATTGCACATCCTCACTCCTCTCTGTTGCCCCATAGTGGGCAGTATTGCACCTCTCTACGCCCTTCCCTGTTGCCTCTTGCTGGTCAGTGGTCAGCATTGCACAGTTTCTCTGAATGTGGGGCACACTGCAGTAATTGAAGCTGATAATTGTGCTTGCGAGTCCCCAGGCTACAGAAGAAGTCTGTGTGCCTAATGTAAACGCGTGTTTACAGTTCAGCGTATCCCCAGCTGCCGCTTACATCAGTTTATTATCTTCTCTCATGATCTGGGCCAGATGCGTCCTCCCCAGTGTCTGATAAGGCAGTCAGATCGACAAGAGGAACCCGATCTTTGCTAGTTATGTTTTGGCTGTTAGTAATTTGCCAGATAAGGAAAGAGCCATGGACAGTTCCTGTATTTCCATTACTATTAATGTGTGGTGTTGTGTATGGTACACTATATATACCGTGTCATAGTGTGGAAGAATCGGCCTTTCCACCTTCTCACTCTCTGGCTGTGAGGAAACATCAGCTATTACAGGCAATCTGTTGAATGAGAGACGTAGTGTTTGGTGATTGGGGTATAGTCCAGGGTTACAGATGTGTGTTTAGAGGGTTTTAGGGTAAGGTGAGGTAAGGAGACTTCTGCCTACAAGACTGAGGAACATACATGGGCATGGTTCTATTGGGTTCACTTTATTGCATATGACCCCGGAGGTGGCAAACACATTTCATTCTCCTTGCTCTTCTCCACTCTCCTTCTTCTTCTCTATTTCTTCTGTCTTTTATCTCCCCCTGTGTATCCCCCTCCTTCACCCTTTTCCACCCATCTCTTAAGATGGCCATACACAATTATATTTTTTTCAGATCTAACCGATTCCTCCATCCATCTATACTGTGCAGATGGGTAGATCCCCCTACTGTGGATTTCGTATTCTGTCAGCCGGCGCCCACAGCTATTACAATCCCCGAACAATGGTTGCATCTGATTTGTTGCAGCCACTGTTTGTTAGCAGACAATTTTCCATCCTGCTCCTTCAATCTTTCAATTGAAGCATGTCGGATAGAAGGATGGCAGCAGGGCCACCCATGGAGCTATTTTCAGCCATCTAGAGTAGTGACCCCCAGGACACACTATTTAGATCCCAGGTTAATCTTAACCTCCCTTTTGGTTTCCCCCTTCCTGGTTTTATGGAAAAAGATGCCTGAAAACCAACTATCACCAAACCTGACAATACACATAAGTACAGCTCAGAGCATGCAATAGACTGAGGGATATTCATTCTGAACCGTACCGGGTGCAACATGACTTGACTTTATGGGGTTGGTCTACTAAAGACAAATAGGCTGTTCACTTTCCAAGGAAATTTTCTTCACAGCTTAGTGACTGTGGACAAATTTACTTTGCAAAAATGCCCAATCACATGCAAGGGAAAAAAAAATCTGCATTTTGCTTGTGCAGGTTTGGATGATCGAAGTCAGCAGAGCTTCCCTCATTCTCTACGCTCTGGAAAAATTCCCTTAGACTCTTCACTTTGCAAAGCAAGTTGCACTTTTCAACTTCCTTTACAAAGTGAACTGTCTATTTGCCTTTGGTAAATCAAGCCCTGCATTTTCTGTAAATCTGACCAATTGTAATGACAGAAATGGTAAAGAATTAGAAAAAAATTGTTATGTATTAAATATATTTAAAAATCATTTTGCACGAATACTGTATCCAAATTTGGCTTGATTTCAGTGTTTTGTAATCTTATGTAATGCTATTCCCAAGCTGAGAGATGCATTCACATGTGCTGAGAGGAGAGAGCAGAGGGATGACCTCATCGGTCTGTTGGTGCTCCTTCACTGTCCAATCACAGGCTGGGGAGAGGAGGAAATCCTCTGGTGTTCTGAGTTAATGGAGATGGCACAATCCTGATTAATTAAGAGATCACTGCCTGCTCCATTCGATGGCCGGGCTTCTATACAGCAGACCACAGCATCTTTGCAGGATGTGCCATATAAATGGCAATGCACGCGGCGTGGGCGGAGACATGACACCAGAGCAGGTCATTGCAGCCTCTCTGATGCGGCCAACAAGTTTCATAAAAGAAAACCTTGAAATAACCTAAAGGCAGGTAAACTTCAATTAATGATTAAAATGATGGTAGTTGGCTTATGCAGCCATTGACTTGCTGATACTTAAATGGGTGAGGAGGTCTCCAGCTGTCCTGCTCTATCCAGAAGATCCAGGACTTTGTGACCGAGTCCCCTCTCTAGTCTATACTCTTCTATACTCCGCATAGTCGCAGCACTGGCTTTAAGAACTAATCATAATGACCTCTCTGTTTTCAGTGCTGTCAATTACATAGCAGGCCTATATTTTACCTGAAATTGCAAATCACTTGAGGATTTCAGTGAGGGTTACAGTTTCATGATAGGGGTAGGAGCAATTACTGAGGAACCGAAGAATTGTGATATACAGAGGCCCCCCCCCCCCCTTCTGTCTGGGCTTCTGCTGGGCTCATTCAGATGGGACACATTAGTTGTATCTCGGCTCTGTGCATTCAGCTGTGAACCATAGGAAGTCCTGCCTACATGTGACAGTTCGGGTTCCTGTCAGCTGCAATCACACTTCACTGAGTTGCTGCACTGCCACTCTGTCCATCAGACTAATTGCTCCAAATGTTTTACCCGGTCTCTATGCATATGTAAGATTTCCTGCTAAGATCGCAGTCCAGAAACACAGCTAATTCATCAGATTCATATATGGCAGCTACTTATATCAACTAACTGTATATTAACTGACAGCTAGTAGAAAAAGGTATGCTGAATCTGCTTTATTTTTTGTTTTGGATAAAAAACAGGTGTGCTGATTTGCATTCTTGACAGTAGCAAAATTCACCTATAGCAGCTGCACTACTACTGAGAACTGAGCGAGCAGTGACTGCGGATCGCTCCCTTCTCCCCTCCGCTCTGAGCAGAGCGCTGCGAGTGTGCCGGTGATCTGCCGAGCTGGTTCCAGGTATCACGGAAGTTCCAGCGCATGCGCGAACTGATGCGCTGAGATGGTTCCAGCTATCGGGAAAGTTCCTTCAAGCACTGCGCAGGTGCAAACTTGCTGACGGAAATCCCCGAACGGCGGCCGGCATCCAGGGCGACGTGGACTTAGAGGAAAGTGGCCAGTCGGCCTCACGTCCTCGCTGCGCTCGGACGGCTCGCTTCGCTCGGCCTCCTGGCTCTTTTTTTAACATCCTCCAATCCACGGGGATGTTAAAGAATGAGCCTGGATGCCGGGCGAGGTTCGGAGATTACCGTCGGGAAGTTTGCGCCTGCGCAGTCAGTGAAGGAACTTCCCCCATAGGGGAACATTGAGGACAAGTCACCGGCCCTCAGTTCTGCCCCTCCAGCACTCACTGGGAATGTTGGGGAGAGGAGGAAGAAGGTGGCTCTGAGAGACTGAGCCAGCTGCCTGTCCAGGCATCTGGGTGGATCCCAGTTTGGATGGGTTTAGTGCCCCGCTGTCGGCTGAAAATGGATCACAGCAGTGCAGAACAAACTCTTTATAGAAGTCAAGCCAAAAAAGCTTTGGCAATATTTCTTCTTTTAGGCTCCATGCACACTGAAGCTGAAAAACTGCAGTTTATTGGCATTTTGGGCTTTTTTTTAAAAGCCCATAAACTGAACTCTATGTTAGCCTATGTGCCCATGCACACCTGGGTGTTTTTTAGTGTTAATGAGCTTTGGAGTTTATTGTCTTTTTTTCTGAACGCCCGATATTTGCGTTCAAAGTGACGTTTTTCGGCGGCAAAAAAATGCAAAACGCTGGCGCCAGCGTTTTTTGGCGCTTTTTTTTAATCCGTTGAAAAAAAAAATGAAAAAAGCTACACGGAAAAACGCTATTGCAAAAACGCTAAAAAACGTTGAAAGGCTCCCACGGCAGCACAGAGCTCTGAAGGGACAAGCATGTGCATGCCATTTCTCTCGGAGGGAATGTGCGCTGTGGAAATAGTAGAGAATATCTCCTAAAATATATTTTTTTTTTTTTTTTTTTTTTTTTTTTAGCTTCTGTGTGCATGGAGCCTAAACATAAGCTCTCACCAGCAGCTTTCATAACCTCTTGTCTTGAATTATATCACTACTGGAGGTATTTTGTAAAGTGCTGCACAAACTGTTGTCATCCTGCATAATGATAATAATCTAAACCCAGGAACAAACCAAATGCAGCCACCACGCAGGCAAGGCCTGGTAAGCTGCAATACATCACTCTTGTTCTTGGGTTTACATATTCTTTAATATAATACGTGTAAAAAAAAAAATCTAAAAAATATTTGCTTTGATTTTCTGGAACATATCACAGTGCATGACTGTTCATTTTCTACAGAATAGTTTCTAAAAGGAAAACCACATAAGGTGTTGAGTAGGGCCCCTGGTAGCTAGAGGAAGCTGTACCTACCCAGGATATTGTCACAGATCTGTGGCTTCAGTAGTTTCCTTTCCAAATGAGCTGCACGCTACACCAAGCCTCAGCTACTGCAGGACTGCGGCATGCACTGTCAGCAGGGCTAGATCATATTTTGAGCATACTTTCGACCTTTTGATAATAAGATGGATCGATGATTAGCTATTAAAAAAAATCTGGCTCATTTAGTAAAGCACAGGATTTCTGAGTTTCAAAAAGCATTGTAATTTGTGACATAAGTATACTTATTATGATATTATAATAGTGACTGAGAATTAACAGTATTTGTGACATTACAGTGCCTCCAATTGCATCATAATATTAACTGTCAATATCATGGTCCTTTCCGCATAGATTTTGTTTACCAAAATATGTAGTGCAGTGCTACCCTGACTAAACTCCATTCACATGAAAAGCTTTCAATAATCAGGTGATAGAAAAATAATGGTGAAAAGGCATTTTATACAAAGCATGTTATGAGAGACTTGCCTTAAAATGAAACCCTCCAGCGGTGCGCTGTCACCGCTGACAGGGCTTCCATCGTCGCCTGATCTTCCTTCCAAGTTTATGGGCTCCCGCCATTTTAAATGACTGTGCCACAACGGCGTCACTCCAACGCATGCAAATGGGAGTCACGGCAGCAGCACAGAGCTCTGAAGGGACAAGCATGTGCATGCCATTTCATTCGGAGGGAATGTGCGCTGTGGAAATAGTAGAGAATATCTCCTAAACGGCGCACATTTTAGGAGATATTCCTTGTACCTACAGGTAGGCTTTTCTTATAGGTTTACCTGTAGGTACAAGTAACCATGCAGTTTTTACTACCGCTTTAAATTGCACACTGTGAAGTGCCGCCTAATCATCGGTGTCTCTCCAAACGGCTCAACCTTCGTGATATGAGGTCTAACACGCTTGTATCCACACAGGGAAAAAATTTCCGTAAGGTCGACTTTGAGTCCTTGATAATGTCTGTGTGTGATGTATTTTTTGATTTATATACATGCTACTGGATTTGTGCCGTGCCTTTGTTTCAATAAAAAGTAACTTTCTGATTGTCGAAGTGATTGTAAATGTAATTTTTAATAAAATAAATTGCAAACATGTTCTACTTGCCTGCTCTGCGCAATAGATTTGCAGAGCGGCCCTGATCCTCCTCTTCTTGGGTCCCACGCTGACGTTCCTAGTTCCTCCACCCTGCCAAGTGCCCCCATAGCAAGCTGCTGCTATGAGGGCATGTATGCTGCCTCGATCCCATGACCCGCTCTACATTGACGCACAGAGTGGGGCTTGGTCCCACCCCCCTCTCCCTCCTCACTACCAGTGATTGACAGTAGCATGAGCCAATGAAGATGGAGAGGGCTAATGCTCTCATGCACATCACTAAATTGAGATTGGGTTCATGTAAGTATAAGACCCCTTTCACACTGGAGGCGTTTTTCAGGCGCTAAAGGGCTAAAAAAAATAGCACCCGAAAAAACGCCTTCCCTGCAGCCCCAGTGTGAGAGCCCGAGTGCTTTCACACTGGAGCGGTGCGTTTGTAGGACGTTAGAAAAAGTCCTGCAAGCAGCATGTTTAGGAGCGGTGTATACAGCGCCATTGCCGAAGTGCCGCTTTTTCTGACGCCTTTAACCCTTTATTCGGCTGCTAGCGGGGGTTAAAAGCGCTGCTAAAACTAGCTGCACTTTACTGCTAACGCAGACTGCTGGCCGTGTGAAAGAGGTCTAAGTGAGGGCCTTGGGGGGGGGGGGGGAGCTGCATGCAGAAGTTTGTTTTTATCTTTAATGCCAGGAATGCATTAAGGTAAAGAAAAAAACTTCTGCCTTTAGAAAAGCTTTAAAATTGCCGACTCTGCCCCTTCATGTGTAGAAGCAGGACTTCTTCTGAAATGAATGTCTATGTAAAAATGTTTATTCCCTGCTGTATTAACATTGTTATTTGATGAGTATAACCAATTTTCAGGGTTGATGAGGCTAAACCTGTCCCCTTGTTTCCCACAATCAGGGAGGAAGTACAGGAAAACTGTGTTCGCTGGACGAAGAAACTGAACTTTGTCTGTAAAATGAGTGCCAACCCTGCCACTGGTGTGCTGGACCCCTGCACCTGTAGAGTCTCCGTCCGGAAGGTGAGCAGATGACAACTATGACACACTGCTGGGGGGGGGGGGGGGGGGGCGCCTCATGTGGTGCATGCTTGAAGAGGCCATTATGTCTGCTAAGCCGTATAATCTCAGCGTATGGTCCAAGGATTTAGTATGATGCTGAGACCAAGTAATTGTTCACTGAGGGGTTATACAACTAAAATGGCAAGATGACATCATGGACAGGGAAGGAGCTGTGCCAGCAAGTCTGTGGGATCGCACTTCAATTGTATTATATCCCTGGTCTGACTGTTCTTTTGTATTCCTTTTGCTCTGAACCATGTGTTTTGCTTGGTATTATATCCCTGGTTCAGAGTGTGGCCGTGTTGTCACTTGTTCCTTGGTAACACGGACTGCAAAGTGCTGGTTCAGCCCCTCACTGGCTCCTAGCGGATTAATAGAAAGTGCAGTTAATGTGCGCTTGTCTCCTGTACTGAGGCTAGGCAGACATTTTGGGGGTACACCTCTCGCTTCATTTGGTGGCTGTTGGACAGGAAGTGAAGGGAAATCTCCCCAATGGGATGCAGATGACAAAAAAAAAACAGGTTATAACTAGGGTTGTCCCGATACCACTTTTTTGAGACCGAGTACAAGTACGATACTTTTTTTCAAGTACTCGCCGATACCGAATACCGATACTTTTTTTTAATACACTATACTTTTAAATATTGGGCACACAACATGCATACAGAGGACTTTTTGCACAAGATATTGTATGCCATTTGCAGTAATGTCACACAGCCTTGTGCACACATCCTATCCTCCACAAATGGCACTCCCCAACCCCCTACACACCCCTCTGGTCTTCAATGGATGTAATAAAATACAGTTCACTGACATGCAGCTGTTCCGATTATCTGAGGGAATGCTAATGAATTGCTTGGACATGTAGTCCCCCTCTCTCACCTCTCAGGCTGTATCTAGCTTGCATGCCGAACACAGATAAGGTCCTGGTACCGGTCCGGTCCTCCTTGCAGTACCCCCTGTGGAGGATATGTCAGATCTGATCCAGATATTGCTCCTCGTCATGGGGGGGGGGCTGTTCATGGTGAGTGGGGGGCCTGAGAGAGATGAGCGGAGAGATCAGGAAAATGTACACAGCACACATCGCCTCATACAGCCCCCTCCGTCTGTATATACCTGCTCCGGGTGTACACACGCCGTCTCTTTCGCTGCTACCGGCATTTTGTATGTCTGAGAAACGCGGGAATAGGGGAACTCGGTTTCCCAGCAATGATTTAGTTACCTATCACAGACATCCTCTCATCCTCGTCCATGGGATGAGGATGAGAGGGTGTCCGTGATAGGCAGAACACTGACTCACTTGCTGGGAGTGTTCCCCTATCGCAGACGAAGAGGAGGCGCGGCTTTTATACACTGGATGGCTGCAATCTACAGAGACACAGGCATTACACGCTGCATCTCTCTCTCCCAGGCTCTCTCCCAGGTATCGGATCAGGCATCGGGAGCATTTGCGCGAGTACAAGTACTTGCGCAAATGCTCGGTATCGGTACCGATACTAGTATCGGTATCGGGACAACCCTAGTTATAACCCTCCCTTACTCTATCCAAAAATAAAAATAAAGTTTTGCCCTCCCTTCTACTTTAACGTTTTTGTGAAGGAAAACCCTAATGTATTTATTTTTGTTTTGGATAGAGAAGAGTAGAGTTAGAACTACTAGCAGGTTTTTAGTGTGTGTGTGTGTGTGTGTGTGTGTGTGTCCCCTCTCCAAAAATATCTCCCCTTCTCTGTTTATCCTGATTATTGTCACCAAGACAGAAGCAGATGGGAAAACCTAACTTTTAGAGTTGTCACCAGAGCAAGAGGTGAGAGAGAGATTTTCATAGAGGACAATTGTTAGTGACAAGGGAGTTCCTGTGACTTTGGGGAAATTTCCTCCTTTCCAGTTGATTCTCCAGAGCAGGAAAATGGGGAAATCTCCACAGATAGGAGAAAATAACCTAATGGGATTCGTCCCCTTCCTGTTCTCGCCACAACCCCCAAAAAAAACAAACAACAAAAAGGGGGGGGGGAGTGTTTTGACTATACATGTGTTTTACCTTAAAGTGATTGTAAAGGCTCGTTTTTTTTTTTGTTTTTTTTTAAATAACAAACATGTTATACTTGCCTCCTCTATGCAGTTGGTCTTGCACAGAGCAGCTCAGACCCTCCTCTTCTCGGGTCCCTCTTTTCTGTTCCTGGCTGCTCCTCCTATCGAGTGCCCCTCAGCCAGCAGCCTGCTACAGGGGACACCCGAGCCGAGTCAGAGCTCCATGTATTCATTCAGACACAGAGCCCCGACCTGTCCCCCTCCCTCTCTCTCCCCTGATTGGCTGACTGATTTTGATTGACAGCCGCGGGAGCCAATGGCACTGCTGCAGTGTCCTGTTTGAAATCCAACCCACACATCTGCTCCCATAGCTTGTTATTGGGGCAGACACAGAAGAGGAAAAGCCAAGATTGCTGGTGGGGGACCCCAGAAGAGGAGGTTCAGGGCTGCTCTATGCAATAGCTTTGCACAGAGCACTTGAATATAACATGTTTATTTTAACGTAAAAAAATCTATTTGTCTTTACAAACACTTTAAATCAACAGCAATCGGCTCCTGATTACTTTTTTTTTAAATCCGGTAGTTTATATTCAACAGATTTTCTTTTAACAGGATCAACTTATACAAATTCACACTTCTTCAGAATGAGTTAGGCCTCGTACAGACGACCGACCATGTCTGCTGAAACTGGTCCGCTGACCAGTTTCAGCAGACATGTTCGGTCGTGTGTACGGCCGACCGACAGGTTTCCAGCGGACATTTGTCCAGCCGATCGTTTTGCAGCGGACACATGTTTCTTAGCATGCTCAGAAACATGTCCACTGGAAGCCTGTCCGTCGGACATGTTCGGTCGTCTGTACAGACTCACCGTACATGTCCGACCGGCCGCCATCCCTCGCATGCGTCAAGTGATTCGAAGCATGCGTTGAAGCTTTGAACTTCCAGGGCCGCCCACGTCGCCGCATCATCGTCGCGGCAACGGCGCGGCCCCGCGTATTGTTTACATGATGGTGTGTAGAACCATCATACAGAAATCTCCGACCGGACATGTCCGCTGAAAACGGTCCGGCCCCGCGGACTGTCCGGTCATCTGTACGAGGCCTTAGAAGCATCACATAGTGCAGCATTATTTTAAATGAAACATAAATATCTACAATCGTTGTCTGCTTTGCAGATTATATTTGCATCTCAACAATTACTGTATTTATTGGCGTATAACACACTTTTTTACGCTGAAAATAGAGGGTAAACTGTGCCTGCGTGTTGTACGCAGGGGGCTGTGGAAAGGTTTTCTCCTGAAACTTCCCTCTTAAAGTTAGGGTGCGTGTTATACGCTGATAAATACGGTACTTAATATATACATATCCTATAATACGGCTAAAATGGCTTTGAAGTGTTTGTGCAGGTTTCCAGGTTACTCTTTTCCTCATTAAACCTGTACTAATAAAATATGTAGGCTGACATCTGGCTGTCACACTGATCACCTCCGTACTTCTCACTGACAGAACAAGTATGCAGATCAGGAGCTCAGACTTCACTCTGACATTTCTGGGTTGCATGTTTGTTCCAAGTAAGTGATTCAGAAAATACTGAAGCCGTTGGATCAGCATGACAAGCAGCTCACTAAAGAAAGTTCGCAACTTTTTTTTTTTTTTTTTTTTTTTAACATATCACATTAAAAGGTATATTTTAACAAATTGAAATGGGGGGAAATAGGAGAGGTTCAGTCACACACGTTATTTTTCCACTATCGTGAGCCTGGCCATATTGTTTTCCCTGGTGAGGGTAAAAGCAGAATGTACACCTTTGTATCATAGAAGTAGTGCCATACTCTGATAATTGAGTGAGGACTATTATTGGAGTATTGTGTCTGTGGACTTTATGTGGGTGAGATGAGTAGGAGGCATTGTAGAAGATGCTGTGCGTGTGAGACGTGGGCTGAGCCTGTGTGATGCAGGATGTGAGATGTGGGCCGCAGTGCGCACAGATAATGCTACACGTCGTCTTAACCCTTTAATCGTCAGTGATCTCTGATAATTGTTGGGGATGAAGAGATTAGGGGGGGGGGAGCTGACTGAACAGATCTCTGTCACTAATTGTTGCTGCTTGTTTGCTTCATGGCGTCAGAATGAAAATAATAATCTATCTTTTCCTGTTACAGGAACTGAAGGGTGGAAAAGCGTTTTCAAAGGTAAGACGGGGGAAATAAATCTTTCATTAGACTCTCTAGTGTTTTTCCCTCCATCCTGACAGTACGCAAAACTTTTTAGGCTTAAAGAAAAACTTATCCAGGTCAAGCCAATGGGTTCCATTTAATGCTCCCTCCTCAGCAGCCTATAGGCTGATGAGACACGGGCGACTCTGCCGCTAGGAAACCTGCTGCTGATAGTTTGTCAGAAACCGCAATGGCAGGATTGCTAAGAGGTTGCCTGTTTGTCCCTATGTAATTCAGCAGCATTGTAGTCCGCGCCAGAGCGTCATCTCACTGTGTGTGACTATAAAGGGAGCGATTCCATGGGACACACAGGCAGCCTTTTTCAGCTGGCGATTTGTCACTAGCTCGTGTGTCATAAGCCATACTCCCTTTTACTTTACCCCATCACAACTCCATTCATCCACCAGAATTGAGGAAGCCCTGTGTAAACTATGTATTACTCCAGTGACATGAATGCACCCACAATGCCCCTGGTCGGCAGAGACCATGTGATCTCCGATACCTAGGCTTTAGATCACAAGAGAGAACTTGAGGACATTATATTTATGGGAAAACAGGGTTTTTTCTGTTTTGTTTTTTTATGTTTATACTCATAATAATGCTATTTGGAAATGTTCACAAATGCCCAGGCTGAATCCTGTGGTATGTTATGGGTCCAGTTCAGGAGATGCTTTGCATATAAACACAGCGGCCTAGCAACACAGGAAGGTATTTGTTGATTCATACCTGTGTATTAGGTTACAGATTTTCAGGTAGTGAGTCAGAGGCTTTTGGAATTGTGACTTGCGTTTACAAATGGCAGAAGAGCCGTAAAGAATCTACTATGAATCACATGACAGACAGGCCGGACATCAGTCCAGTATTATCACACTATCACTGGGAGAGTGTGAGAAGAGCCTGGTCAGCACACTGCGCAGGAAGCCACCATAAGGACACTGTGGGCTGAGCATCCTCCCATTTTAGGCCCCTTCCTCCCTGGGTTTCCTGACACTGTGATGGGATGTAGAGACCCCCTGCCAACACCACCATGTGACGCAGGCAAACACTGCAATAAAAGTACTTATTTGTTTCCTTTCTATTAAGATGCGTAACTTGTGGCATTGGCAGGGAGCGAACAGGGGGAAATCGCTCTGGCGCTGTCCGCTGTCCTTTTCCTATTTATATAACAATATATAGTGTGCGTACATTGCAATAATTTTTTTATCATTCCTTACTCTTAGCTTGTGTGCCTCCATCTTGGCTATCTCTCTCACTCTCTCTTAAATCATTATGGTTTCCTTTACAGCTGGGCTTTGCTGACCTGAACCTGGCTGAGTTTGCGGGTTCTGGATCCACAGTACGCTGCTGCCTTCTGGAAGGATATGACACACGAAATACTAGACAGGACAACTCTATCCTAAAGGTATCGTATGCTAGTCATTATCATTCACTTCCTGTTTTACTTGCCTACTGATCTTCAATTTTATCCAGCTTCTTTCAAATTATATTGGAGACAATTTTGTAGGTACAGTATTTTCTTAAAGGTTAAGTTCACCTTTTAGTTTCACCTTTTCACCTGTTGCATTTTACACCTACTTCCCCGCCCTCTCCTTTGGACAGCATGAAGGGGTCCACTCCCCTGCAGCTGCTGTCACATTTAAAATGGGTGCAGCTGTGTGGGGCTCTGCCTGCACAGCCACATCATTCATTCACAGATATCCGTGAATGAATAAACTACAAGTCTCATCTTCCACCGCAGCAGACAGATATGTAGTTATCAAGGGACCGCAAGTGCGGTAATCATCGCCCTTGTAGTCCAGTACAGAGGAAGTTTCTGCGTGAGCCTAACATTGCAATCATGATCCACTGATCGCAGGTGCAATGCTTTGGAGGCTCATGTTCATTTATTATAATTTTTTTATGAAAGCTGAACTTAAAGCGAAGGTCCACACAATTTTTTTTTCTTCTATTAAAGCCAGCAGCTACAAATACTGCAGCTGCTGACTTTTAAAAAAAATGGACACTAACCTGCCCAGCGCGCCCGTGATGTTGGCAGCAGAAGAGAAGCAATCGCTCGTCTCTCGGCTGCTCTCGCCACCATCCTCGGTGAAGGAATCAGGAAGTAAAGCCTTGCAGCTTCAATGCCCGGTTCCCTACTGCGCATGCGCGAGTAGCACGGCGAACCTTTACTGGTCCCCACTCTTTTTTAGGACCAGTGTGTTTTCCAGGAGACAGCCGGGGGGAGAGCGGAAAGTGGTGTGACTCCCACGGGAGTCTATGCCCAGAAGTGGGTGCAAATACCTGTCTTAGACAGGTATCTGCACCCCCCTCCCCCTAAAAGGTGCCAAATAAGGCCCCAGGAGGGGGGAGGGTTCCAAAAAGCGGAAGTTCCATTTTTGGGTGGAACTCTGCTTTAACCTTTTAGGGCCCATTCACACTAGAATGCAGTGCGGGAAACCCGCGTTCCTGTGCAGTTTCCCACACCACATTCCATTCACACTGACCTTGCGATCTAAAGCGGGTGTCGGTGCAAAGTTAACAGTGCCCCAAATGCAGTGCGCTTGCCTGCACTGAATTGCATGGTACAAAAGTACATGCACTACTCAAAATGAATGGGACAGAAATCGCACTGCACATAACTGCATGTGAATCATACAGGAACCACACTGCGTTCCTGTGCCATTCCTTTTCCAATGCAGTTCCTGGTGTGAATGGGCCCTTATGCCACATACACGCAACCATTTTTAATGGTCTAGAAAAAACAACATTTTTTTCATCCCGATTATTGTTAAACTGGCCTTGCCTACACACAATCGTGAAAAAAATGCTCTAGCAAAGCGCGGTGACTTACAACAACACGTATGACAGCACTATAAAGGGGAAGTTCCGTTCGGATGGCACCACCCTTGGGGCTGCTTTTGCTGGTTTTGTGTTCGTAAAAGTTTGGTGAGAGACGATGCACGCTTTTCAGTCTTCGTGCTTTTTCAGTCTGTTACAGCGTGACGAATGTGCGATCTCCATTACGAACGCTAGTTTTACGAGAACAAGCGCTCACGTCTCATAATTTGCTTCTGAGCATACACACACACAACCATTTTTTTACAACGTTAAAAATTCTCTGGAGCCCACACACAATCGTTTTTAATGACATAAAAAAAACTTCATTTTTTTACAACCTGAAAAACGGCCGTGTGTACGCGTCATTAGGCTTTTTTTATTTCTCAGTTTTTGACTCTTAGTTGGCAGAGCCAGTTCCTGGACCTTATTATTTTCTGAGTGTGTACTAGGTATTGGTGGACACAGAGCTAGTTAGGCTGAAGTTTAATTATTAGCCCAGTCGTGCCACCATAAATTGCTACTGGTTAGCCAATAAAGTTGGTGAAATCCACAGGCTGAATAAAAAAAAATTAACAAATTCCTATATCCACACTATGCAGTGCAGAGGGACGAATCTTCCACTGCAGCTATTGTATTTTGATAGTTGGCACCAGCGCCTGTCACAATACCCAAAGAGCAGCTGCATCTGATTGGATGGTTTGTCCTACAATTTTCCCATAATCTAAAGGATTTCATGTGCTGGTGACAAGGCCACTCATAGAGCAAATTCACACAGTGCATGACCAGCTTAAAGTGGTTGTAAAGCCACTATCGTGACATCCCCTCTGTTAAATAAGGACACGTGCCACACAGTATTCATTTTATAAAAATATGTTGATTTCTACCTTGTTTCAAAGCATCTCCCGGCACTCACGTGACTCCTTGACTCTCTGGTATAATATTTACGATGGTTTTATAGCAGCAGGAGTGGCACTGTCACAAGATGACCGACAGGGAAGGAGTGGGGAGAGGACAGGAGAGCCATGATAAACTGTGGTCAATTTACAAAAGGGAGGGAAGAACCAGGCAGGATCAGACAGGTATTTCAGGTGATACAGAGGGGCCAACTTACACAGAACAAGCACTGTGCTGTATAACATGCTTTAAAGGAACAGAATCCTTTTTTTTCTTTTTTTTTGGGAACAAGCGCTTTAGGAATAGCAAATGTCACTTAACAGATGGAAGAAATGACTCCCCATCTTGCCAACTAGTCAGGTAGCATGAAGTGACAATAATACTTGATGATGATTGCTCTGTGCTTCAACTGATCACTACTACATGATATGGGTGTAGTGTAATTCATAGGGAGCCATTTGTCCACCTGTTTTATCAAGCAATTTGCTGCTCTTAGTGGTTAATTGATGTCCATTCTAGTAACCCAACTAAGCTACCGTATCTATTTCTCTTCCGTTCATGGACGGACACAGCAGCATTGACCTTAGGGTTATATACCTTTCCTTCTAGGAGAGACTAGGCAGAAAAAAACAGCACTTTAAGTGTTAAAAACACTTCTCTCAGTACAGCACCTCCCAGGGGGCATGTCCCCCGGGTGCATCCCACTCTCTGGACGCATCCAGCCTCAGTTTTAATCTGCCTAGCATCAGGAGAGCTTGGCCTTTTCTGGAGTCCATGTGCTCTGGAGATTTTTTGCGATTTTTTTCCGCCTTTATTTGTTTTTTGCTCCTGCATTTTTGGATCCTGGGATCTCTGTCAACTGCCGACTGGGTGACAGGCTGGATCTTGATCCTTGTAGTCCCCCCCATGTTCGGCCATCGATCGTGTGCCGGTCTTTAACTAGGCCGTCCACGACATGCCCCGTTGCTCCAGGGGCGGCCAGTGAACTACATGTTCCAGGGCACACATATGATCGGTCTCTATGGCTGTGTCACAGTGTGCCGGGCCGACAGCCATGCCGCAAGCGGTCGTTGGTTCTGTCTGGAATGCCTCCAGCCGGTGGTCGCAGGATGGGTAAGTAGTATCCCCTTGCCTCGGCAGGGTGATTTCGGCTGGTGCATTCCTGGGGAGGTCGACTGAGGGTCCGCCCTGCTTTCCGCTCTCCCTTTTCCTCTCACTCCTTCCCTGTTGCTGGGTGGCGGTTGTGAGGTGGGGGGGGGTCCACCTGGGGGGGGGGGGGGCTCTGCTACTGCCGGGTAGGCTGTGCTGCTGTGGGGTACTGTATTTTTTGCTGTACTGGTGCTGTATTTTTTTACTGTAAGGTGCTGTGTCTGTGTCTGCTGCGTTTCACTGTGTGTATACACGTGTACGGCCGTCATTTTGCCGTCGCCGCGGCTCTATATGTCGGCGGCCATTTTCTTGTAACCCGCATGCTGTTTTTCTGGTTGTCGGCGGCCATTTTAGAAATGTTTTGGCCTCTAGTGCCTGGAATAACGACGCGGACACCGCAGTTTTTTCTTCTGAGGAAACGACACGGCACAAGCAGCTCTGCACAGCGGTGAGTGAGTGAGAAACCTATATAGCGCAACACATGCAAACTGAATCGCCTCTGGGCGCTTGGCATCCATTCCCTGGGCCCTCAGAAGAGATGGGTCTTGATCTTTCTCCTGAAGGCCAGGTGGTTTACCTCCAACCGGATGTTAGTTGGTAGAGCGTTCCATAGTCTGGGTCCTTGGACCGCAAATCTTCGTTCTCCTTTGGATTTGTATCTGGTTTTGGGTATCTGGAGTAGATTTTGGTTTGTGGATCGCAGAATGCGATTGGTGTTGTGAGCTTTTAGTTTCTCGCAAAGATATTGGGGGGCAAGTCCCCCAATGCACTTATGCGTTAGACAGAGTGCCTTGAAGGTGATTCTATCTTTTACTGGTAACCAATGAAGGGATCTCAGTGAAGGTGAGATTGATTCCCATGTTTTTTTCCCAGTCCAAGTCGAGCGGACGTATTTTGAACGACTTGCAGACGAGTGATTTGGTACTTTGGGAGTCCAAGATAGAGGGCATTAGCATAGTCGAGTCTGGAGTTGATAATTGTTCCCACCACGACTGATATGTCTTCTTTTGGAATAAAGGGGGTGAGTCTGCGTAGTAGGCGCAACAGATGGTGCGATCCGCTCACTACTGACCCTATTTGTGCATCCATTGTCATGTTGGTGTCGAAGATGACTCCTAGACTTTTGACTTTGGTGCAAGGGGCGATAATTTGACCCAGAATGGGTGGAGGCGTCCATGTTTTTGCAGGATGAGTCTTTCGGTTGGCCTGAAACAGGAGGAGTTCTGTTTTTGAGCCATTGAGTTTGAGGTAACTCTTAGTCATCCAATCTTCTATCAAAGAAAGGCATTTCTCTAGTCCTAGATAATGATCCTTTTTGTTGCAGATGCGAAAATAAAGTTGTGTGTTATCTGCATAGGAATGGTAAAGTAACTTCTGGTTACTGATGATTTCAAAAAGAGGGCGAAGAGATATTCAAAAGAACAGGCGACAGAGGGGATCCCTGGGGGACTCCGCATGACACTGTGCGTGTTTCAGAAGTGAAAGGACCAAGTTTCACTATTTGTGATCGGTTTTCCAAAAAGGAGGAGAACCACGATAAATCACATTCCGGGGTCGGCGGTGAGACCGGTTTTGGCCAGGGCTCTGGTGTCGCAGACACTTACCGAATGGGCTAAGTCCCTGGTGCAGAAGCTGGAGGCGCAGAATGCTTCTGAGACCTGCGTTGACCTGGCCGACCAGTTAGTGCAAGGTCTAAAGTTTGTCTGTGAGTCAGCCCTGGATACGCTTCCCTTGCTCTCCAGGGCCTCCGCCTACGCGGTGGTACTACGCCACCTTGTGTGGCTGAAGTGTTGGTCTGCGGACCAGTCCTCTAAGAAGTCCCTGGTGGACTTACCCTTTAAGGGGGAACGGCTTTTTGGGGCGTCCCTGAATGACATCATAAAGGATGCCACAGGCGGTAAGAGCACTCTGCTCCCGCAGTCTGGGAAGGGTAAGGAGCGTCGCCGTAGGCAAGGGCCCTCATTTACTACCCCCAAGCGTTTTTTTTCGCCCGCCAAGTGCGGCAGGAAAACATTTTCAGGGTGCTTAGGCGTCCACTGAAGGACAAAAGCGCACCTGGTACCGCAAGCCCAACAAGCATCCGCATGAAGGTTTGCCCCCGCCCACATCTCGGGTGGGGGGCCGGCTTCGCGAATTCGCGGCTCGGTGGAGGTCTCTTCTTTCCGATCGTTGGGTTTGCGAAGTAGTTTCCTCGGGGTACAAGATAGTTTCTCTGTTGTCCACCAAACAGATTTTTTTCCCTCCAACCTCCGGGTCGCCTGAAGGATCTGTCAGGGACTGTCCAGGATCTTCTGGTCAGGGGAGTGATTGTGCCGGTTCCCTCACCGGAACGTTTTCAGGGGTTTTACTCCAATCTGTTTGTAGTCCCCAAGAAGGATGGGGTCCGTCCAGTCCTGAACCTCAAGGCCCTCAATTGTTTTGTCAAAGTACAAAAGTTCAGGATGGAGTCGATATGCTCAGTAATAGCAGCGCTCCATCAGGAGGATTCCCTAGCATCCTTGGATATCAAGGACGCGTACCTGCATATCCCCATATGTGCAAAACGCCAGAGATTTCTGCGTTTTGCGATCGGAGAGGACCACTTTCAATTTGTGGAACTCCCGTTCGGCCTGGCCTCGGCACCACGGGTTTTTACCAAGGTGCTCGCCCCGATTCTGGCCCTGCTGCGGCAGCGCGGGATTGCTATCGTGGGATACCTGGACGACCTTCTTCTGAGAGCTTCCTCAAGCTCAGAGTAAGAAGAGGACGTGTCTATCACCTGTCAGACCCTCCGAGAATTCGGTTGGCTGCTGAATATCCAGAAGTCAGTACTGGTACCGTCTCAGCGGCTGGAGTATCTGGGGTTGGTCCTGGATTCCTCGGAGGCGAGAGTTTTCCTCCCAGCGGAAAAATTGCAGACTCTGCAATCTGCGGTGCAGCGGTTGGCGACCCAGAAGTGGTCATCGCTTCGCTTTTGCATGAGGTTGCTGGGTCTGATGGTGGCCTCTTTCGAGGCTGTCCCGTATGCCCAATTCCACACTCGAGTGTTACAGAAGGAGATTCTGTCACGTTGGAACAAGCTTTCTTCGTCTCTGGATTACCAGATTCGGGTGAGTCGACTGACCAAGTCCTCCCTAGTGTGGTGGCTGACACCTCCGGTACTCCGGACCGGGAAATCGTTTCTGCCGTGTCACTGGACAGTGATCACGACGGATGCCAGCCTCTCCGGCTGGGGGGGTGCCTGGGGTGTCCAGTCAGCCCAGGGACGCTGGACTCAGGAGGAGTCCCGCCTTTCAATCAATGTACTGGAGCTCCGAGTGGTCTCTGGGTCTGCAAGGCCGACCGGTTAGAATCCAGTCTGACAACGCCACGGCAGTGGCATACGTCAATCATCAGGGGGGCACACGAAGCTCGGCTGCAGCAACGGAAGTCGCGCACATCCTCCGGTGGGCCGAAAGCTACATTCCAGCTCTGTCGGCGGTGTACATTCCGGGGGTGCTGAATTGGCAAGCCCACTATCTAAGTCGCCAAAGGCTAGACCAAGGAGAATGGTCACTACACCCGGAGGTGTTTCAGACTCTGTGCCAAAAATGGGGCACTCCGGACGTGGACCTTATAGCGTCCCGTCTCAATGGAAGGTGTCACGATTTGTGACCAGATCGAGGGACCCGTGGGCGGACGCGTCAGACGCGCTGGTGGCACCTTGGGGTCACTATCGCCTAATATACGCCTTCCCTCCCCTGCAGCTTCTTCCTCGCCTGCTAGGCAGGGTGGAAGCCGAGGGGATACCAACAATCCTGATCGCCCCGGATTGGCCGCGCCGTCCATGGTACGTGGACCTGGTGCGTCTGGTGGCAGACGTTCCCTGGCGTCTACCCCTGAGAGAAGATCTTATGTCGCAAGGTCCTATCTTTCACCCTGCTTTACAGTCACTGGCTTTGATGGCGTGGCTGTTGAGAGCCAGGTGTTGAAGGACCAAGGCCTGTCGGATTCGGTGGTCTCTACCATGCTACGAGCACGGAAGTCCACTTTCCGAAAGATTTACCATCGTACGTGGAAGGCCTACATCTCTATGTGTGAAGAGATGAAGTAGCACCCCCGTACATACGTGGTGTCCCGAATTCTGCTGTTTTTACAGCGTGGAGTGGATCAGGCTCTCACCTTAAGTACGGTTAAGAGTCAGATCTCGGCTCTAGCTGTCTACTTTCAACGACCCATGGCGGCGCACTCCTTGGTGCGTACGTTTGTGCAGGGGGGTCCGGCATGTGGCCCCTCCTGTGCGTCCTCCACTACCTCCATGGGACTTGAATTTAGTTCTTTTGGCGCTTTAAGAAGCTCCGTTTGAGGACATTCGGAAGATTCCCTTGTTGACTCTGACCGAAGTAATTGCCACCATAAAAACCACCTTCTGAGACAGACGAGTATCTGAACTGGCGGCCTTGTCTTGCAAGGCGCCCTACTTAGTCATCCATAAGGATAAGGTGGTGCTGCGGCAGCAGCCATCATTCCTTCCAAAGGTTGTTTCGGCTTTTCACATTAATGAGGACATTGTTCTTCCATCCTTATGTCCTCGGCCGAAAAACCCGAAGGAGGCCACTTTGCATTCCTTGGACGTGGTTCGGGCCCTACGGGTGTACTTGTCTACTACGGCTCTGTTTCGGAGGTTGGACTCACTGTTCGTGTCGGTGACTGGTCCTAAAAAAAGGTCTGGCGGTCTCGTCGGCCACCATTTCTAGGTGGATCAGACAGGTCGTGCTCCAGGCTTATGCCCTAAAGGGGCGGGCGCCTCCTTTTCAGGTCACGGCGCATTCGACCAGGGCGATTGGTGCCTCTTGGGCTTTCCGTCATCAAGCATCTGTCTTACAGGCATGTAAGGCCTCGTACAGACGACCGGATCTATCCGCTGGGATTGATCCGCGGATCAGTTCCAGCGGACAAATCCGGTCGTCTGTACGGCCTAGCGGATATTTTTCCGCGGAGATTCATCCGGCCGATCGATTTCAAGCGGATAGAAATTTCTTAGCATGCTAAGAAATCTATCCGCTTGAATCGTTTCCAGCGGATTGATCCGGTCGTCTGTACAGACTCACCGGATCAATCCGGCGGACCGTTTCCAGCGGATATCCCCTCGTGTGTACGGGGCCTAAGGCGGCGACCTGGTCGTCAATCCACACCACCTCAAAATTTTACAAGGTGAATGTGAGTGCATCTTCGGATGCCTCCTTTGGCTGCAAGGTTTTACAGGCGGCAGTTTAAGGTTGAAGTTCCTCCGTTGAGGAACTCTGGTTTGTTTGGGGTGAAGCTTGGTTTGCTGTGGGTTTTTTTTCCCCACCCCTCGAAATTTTTGACACTGCTTGGGGACGTCCCTAAGGTCAATGCTGCTGTGTCCGTCCATGAACGGAAGAGAAAATAGGATTTTTGTACTCACCGTAAAATCCATTTCTCTGAGTTTATGGACGGACACAGCACTCACTCCTCCTTTGTTTGTACTGCTTATCTACGAACTGAGGCTGGATGCTTCCAGAGAGTGGGATGTACCCGGGGGACACGCCCCCTGGGAGGTGCTGTACTGAGAGAAGTGTTTTTAACACTTAAAGTGCTGTTTTTTTCTGCCTAGTCTCTCCTAGAAGGAAAGGTATATAACCCTAAGGTCAATGGTGCTGTGTCCGTCCATGAACTCAGAGAAATGGATTTTACAGTGAGTACAAAAATCCTATTTTTCTGGCTGGTTTTACACCACAGTTCCAGCCTTCCAGGTGCAATTCTGCATACACGTTTACACACGTTTTAAGAAATCTTTATTTTTTATTAGGACAATGTCCCTTCTGGTGCATTTACACACATTTTCTCCTGGATGTAAAAAGTGCAGCAGGTCGAAAGCACTGGTTGCCATTTAAAAGCGCCCTGGAAAGCATCTGGTAGGAACCAGCCCATGGTTATAGATTTTTTTACTTCTGATCTGTACCTGCCTGTGCTACTGCTACACATGTTTTACTTTTTTTTTTAAATCGGTGCATTTACTAATGGAGACTTCTACTATAGTAAAGCGACCTGGTCACCAGGTAAAAGTGCAGAAGATTCAAATATTTTAAATGCTGTGTTTTTCCTTGCAAGAAACACATTTTTATTTAATTTTTTTTTTTAATGACCATTTTTTTTTTGGAAAATCTTTAGTTTAACATTTTAGTATAAATCGTAAAAAGAAATTGGAACAGAAAAAAACGTCATCATTCACAGTTCAAGAAAATATCAATAATGACCATGAGCTATGTCGGCACTACAAAACCTATGACGATTCCCCTATGTCCCAGACAATCTGGCCCGGTGGACCCCTCTCCCAGCAGCACTTAAAGTGGAGTTTCCATCCCAAAATGTTGTTTTCGTTATTGTGCTCATTAGACCTAAAAAAGAAAGAAAAAAAAAAGTTTTACTCATCTGGAAATAGGGGTGCAACGGATCACAGTTGATCCGTGATCCGAACGGGTCACCCCCTTCGGATCGGAACACGCTGTGATCCGCGGATTGCCACGGCTCCGGAGCTAGGCCGAAGCCGCGGCCTTTCCTAATGTTACGGCGGCGGCTCCGGAGCTAGGCCGAAGCCGCAGCCTTTCCTAATGTTATGGCCGCGGCTTCGGCCTACCTCCGGAGCCGCGACCATAACGCTAGGAAAGGCCGCGGCTTCGGCCTAGCTCCGGAGCCGCCGCCGTAACATTAGGAAAGGCCGCGGCTTCGGCCTAGCTCCGGAGCCGCGGCCATCTTGGTACACCCGGCGGAGGCCCTCCTCTGTTTACACCCACAGAGGAGGAGCCCGTACTCGTGGGACACGCCGCTCGAGACACTGTCGGTACTTGCTGGGGGGGGGGGGGGGTGGTCACTGCACTGTAACTCAGAAAGGGGGTCACTGCACTGTAACTCAGAAAGGGGGTCACTGCACTGTAACTCAGAAGGGGGTCACTGCACTGTAACTCAGAAGGGGGTCACTGCACTGTACTCAGAAGCGGGTCACTGTACGGAGAAGGGGGGTCACTGTACGGAGAAGGGGGGTCACTGTACGGAGAAGGGGGGTCACTGTACGGAGAAGGGGGGTCACTGTACGGAGAAGGGGGTCACTGTACGGAGAAGGGGGGTCACTGTACTGAGAGGAGGGGTGGGGGTCTCTGTACTAAGAGGAGGGGGGGGGGGTCTGCACCTAGGGGGTACTATAGTTGGTGGGGGGGGGGGGGGGAGATGTGGATATTAGTGGGGGAGTTTTTTTTTTTTTTGCCGATCCGAAAAATGATCCGATCCGTGACTCCTGATCCGAGGAACGATCCGAACCGTGAGTTTTTTGATCCGTTGCACCCCTATCTGGAAATGCCTGTTGCTATGCAGTCCCACAAAATATGCCTTTGGAATCACCTAGGATCCTGACATCCTCTCCCTCTAATGCTCCTGGGAAATGTCTGTCATCATTTCCCAGGATGCAGTGCGCTACCCCATTATAACTCCCCATCCAAGACTTCCAGGAAGTAAGTGCTTGTGGGCTTCACAATGCCCACAAGCAAAATGACAACGGTGTGGACATAGTTTTATAAACTATCTTTTTTTGAATAACTATGCGGAGCGGCGGCGGATTGTAAAATAGTAAGTGACTGGATTTATATTATAAAAACGCATGATGAAAGGACGTACATTTAAAAAATGCTAATTGTGGTTGGAACTCCGCTTTAAACACAATCTGTAACCGACATAGAACTCTCCAAATGAACAGAATACTGATGACCAAAAATATTAGATATTTAAATCTTTAAACTATCATCAGTCATCAAGAAGTCGATGTCCACACCCGGTCCGTTAGCTGATTAGATACTGCATCCGAAAGGTTATCACCTCTGGGATTTTGATGGACCAGGACCAATTGTTTAAATTTGTGGTCAGCCAAGGCAAGCAAGGCAATGTCTAAGCTAGAAGAGACAGACGGCGTTCCAGAGACATGGTCTCTCCTGCAATGAGCTTTTAAACGTGCTATAAAACGTTACTGCACCAGGAAGAATCTGTTACCTAGCATGACCTCTTCCCTTCCATGTCATAGCCTTCTCTTATTCTGGGAGTGTCCTGGCCCAGTTCCTCTGCCCCTCCTCCATCACCCAGCATAACCTTTAATGTACCTGCCATGGGAGAATTAAGAGGAATACACTAGAATATTCTTGAGTGACCGCTCTGAGTCTGCTGGGGCTGCTGACATCACAAACAAGATAGCAGCACCCAGCAAACGACTCAGGGCTTTGGATGCTTACAAAAGGAAGGCTTTTACAAGTAAGCATAATGCATAAATACATTTAATTCACATATAATCTTATGGTAAGATTTTTATTGAAGTAAATAGTATTACAAGGGTCTCTTTATTAATGTCCCTGGAATGTTGTGATTGCTGTCTGATTATATTTGCTGTTAGTGTAATCAATTGTGTAATTATTATTCCTTTATCCTATACAGGTAACCATTGGAATGTCCCTCTTGTCTGGAGACCCCTGCTTCAAGACGTAAGTTGGGTCACAGTGACAGCTGCAGTAATAAATCAGAATGTTTCTTTGATTGCTAGAACTACTGTAATATAAGCCCCATTTTACACGGGACAGAGTCCGCTAGTTCAGCGTGGGATCTGACTGCTGAGTCGGACGGATGACTGGTCCATGTTGGCTCCGCCTATGCAGAACAGACACAGCCCGTTCTTCTCTATGGGCGGTCGGACGTAAACAGATTGCTGTCTGTTTTTATTGGATGTGTGTGATAGGGGAGAATGGAGGGTCTGCCTGCAAAACAGGCAGGACCTGATCGGACCGCTATGTGAAATGGGCCTTAATCTTTTTCAATTGATTACTGAATCACTTCTGTTTTTTTTTTTTAAAACCAGTCACGTCACAATGGCAGATTGAGTTGTATATATTAGGAACAGGTGTTTGCTAAGGCTGAAGTGCACATGTAGAAACCGTCTGACGGCCTAGAAAACTGCCATCCAATTGTAAATCTCTCCTCTGCTAGCCCTGCTCAAAAAGGACTTGCACTAAACTCAGTTATTATTTAGTGATGATGGGTGGAACGTTTCAGAGAAATAAATGGAATAAACAGTTTCTGCAGTGTACATAACGGTTTTGTCTTTCTTATTGTAGACCTCCATCCACCGCCAAATCTGTCTCTGCTCCCGGACAGGATTCCTCGCTGCAGATGACCTGTAAGGGTGAGGGGACAGTGCGTTCTGCAAGCGGCACAATGCGTCAGAACAAGAGCCGGCAAGCTTTGCTCAGTTCAGGTACAATAGCACAGTAGCCATTTTGTCAAAACGTTTGGATTAAAGTAGGCATGTCAAGCTCAAATGAAGCTTTAGGCCTCATTGGGTGAAATCTATCTTCAGGGGCCACATTTTGACAACTGAGGGCCACCCCTATACAGACTGATCCACCTCAGCTTGTGTTTGGACAATGGAGGAACTGCAGCACATTAATAAGTCCTTCCGGTGCTCTCCCCTCCTGTACAATGTTTGAATAAACCCCATAGAAAGCAGTTAGGTCCTCATTGGCTCAGACTACCATTTTCACTTCCAGCTTCTGCTACAAAGAGAACCGTATGAAAGCAGATTCATGTACTCCTACTAGTAAACCTGTGTATTAAAAATAGTTTACTACTGTAAAATACATTTAATTTATAAATGGAATAAATATAGTTGTTCTACCTAGCTTGAATTCTGATTTAGGTAAAGGCTTTAACCTATACCTTCCACAAAAAGATTTTGCGAGCGGAGACCTCTCTTCTTTTTTTTTTTTTTTTTTCTGAAATATTGGGAAATATTTGTGTGTTTTTTTTCAGTGAAACAATCATTGTCCTTAGTAATATAAGAAAAAGTTTTCTAACATTTGTCCAAAGTTTTTTCTAATTCTGGACCCTTTTGTGACCAGTGCTGAAGAGGCTTTAGGGGAAGGGAATAGAAAGAAAAATAGAACTACTAGAAGACTAAATAAGTATTTCAGATCTGCCTTTTTTTGGTTTTATTGTTTGGTACTGACTGTAACCAACAAAAAAAATCCTGGAGGTATAAGTGCGTTTTAACAGACACCCCTTTTATAGTAGTCATGTGCATGTTCCCAAAGGAGCGCTATATCATCAATCAGAAAGTAGTTTTACTAGCAGCAGAGAATGTGGGGATCTGCATTGTTTCCCATGAGAACAGGCAGCGATGGATGGAAGCCAAATCCAACAGTTGTGTTCTAACTACAAGAATAAACTATATCCAATCCTCAGCTAAGTCTCTCTTCTTCCTTTATATCATAGGGGTCTTTGAAGAAGCTGACCAGAATCTCTCAAGCCCTGAGGAGACGTCCCATTCAGGTCACTCGCGGAACTCCAGCCAGGCCAGCCAGCAGTCCAAAGTCTCCGGTAAACAATACTTTTATAATACTTTAACCACTTACCCCCCGGACCATATTGCTGCCCAAAGACCAGAGTACTTTTTGCGATTCGGGACTGCGTCGCTTTAACAGACAATTGCGCGGTCGTGCGACGTGGCTCCCAAACAAAATTGGCGTCCTTTTTTTCCCACAAATAGAGCTTTCTTTTGGTGGTATTTGATCACCTCTGCGTTTTTTATTTTTTGCGCTATAAACAAAAATAGAACGACAATTTTGAAAAAAATGAATATTTTTTTACTTTTTGCTGTAATAAATATCCCCCAAAAATATATAAAAAAAACATTTTTTTTCCTCAGTTTAGGCCGATACGTATTCTTCTACATATTTTTCGTAAAAAAAAATCGCAATAAGCGTTTATTGATTGGTTTGCGCAAAAGTTATAGCGTTTACAAAATAGGGGGTATTTTTATGGCATTTTTATAAATTTTTTTTTTTACTAGTAATGGCGGCGATCAGCGATTTTTTTTTTCGGTATTGTGACATTATGGCGGACACTTCGGACATTTTTGACACATTTTTGGCACCATTGGCATTTTTATAGCGATCAGTGCTATAAAAATGCATTAGATTACTATAAAAATGCCACTGGCAGTGAAGGGGTTAACACTAGGGGGCGGGGAAGGGGTTAAGTATGCCTGGGTGTGTTCTTACTGTGGGGGGGGGGGGTGGCCTCACTAGGGGAAACACTGATCTTCTGTTCATACATTGTATGAACAGAAAATCAGCATTTCCCCTGCTGACACAGGAACGAGAGCTGTGTGTTTACACACACAGCTCCCGTTCCCCGCTCTGTACCGAGCGATCGCGTGTGCCCGGCGGCGATCGCGCCCGCCGGGCACACGCACGGGAGTCGGGGCGCGCGCGCGCCTCCGGCGGCGCACGTGCGCCCCTAGTGGCGGCTAAAAGGCAGGACGTCCATTTACGTGGTCTCGCCTAGGAGAGCCACCTTGTGGACGTATAATGACGGTGCGGCGACGGCAAGTGGTTAAAGATTTCATATTCTTTTTCCTGAACATACTAATATCTATATATACTGTGGGCCGGATTCAGATACATTAGTGTATCTATACGCGCGGCGTAACGTATCTCAGATACGTTACGCCACCGTAATTTAGGGCGCAAGTTCCGTATTCAGAAAGAACTTGCGCCCTATGTTACGGTGGCGTAACGTATGTGGTCCGGCGTAAGCCCGCGTAATTCAAATGTGGATGGTGTGGGCGTGTTTTATTTAAATTTACTGTGACCCCCACGTATCTGACGTATTTTACGAACGGCGCATGCGCCGTTCGTGAAAAAATCTCAGTGCACATGCTCGAAATTCCGCCGCAAATCGTCATTGCTTTCGACGTGAGCGTAAATTACGCCCAGCCCTATTCGCGAACGACTTACGCAAACGACCTAAAATTTTCAAAACTCGACGCGGGAACGACGTCTATACTTGACATAGGATACGCCTCATATAGCTGGAGTAACTATACGCCGGAAAAAGCCTAATGTAAACGACGTAAAAAAATGCGCCGGGCAAACGTACGTTTCCGAATCGGCGTATCTAACTAATTTGCATATTCAACGCGTAAATATACGTAAGCGCCACCTAGCGGCCAGCCTAAAATTGCAACTAAGATACGACGGCGTAAGAGACTTACGCCGGTTGGATCTTAGTCAAATCTATGCGTAACTGATTCTATGAATCGGGCGCATAGATACGACGCCGCACACTCAGAGATACGACGACGTATCTGGAGATACGCCATCATATCTCTTACCTGAATCTACCCCTGTGTGTGTGTGTGTGTGTGTGTGTGTGTGTGTGTGTGTGTGTGTGTGTGTATGTATGTAATGTCACATGGTTGTTGGGTGCTGACTTTGATAACTTATGGCTGTACTGTGTTACAGATTGTGACACAGTACAGCCATGAGAGTCAGCACACAACAGCCATGTGACATTGTGACAGCCACACAGCACCAGCTATGCTGTGTGATTAACCCCAACAACTCCCCTTTTAACCCCTTTACACCCTAGTAACCCATATGTGCAGGGGCCAAAAGCTGGGCTTGAATGTCCACACGCTACACATATATGACACTTTGCAGGCCTTGGTAATGTGCTGGAACAGCGCCACCTGTGTGCTCCTAGCACAAACATTGAGCTACTAAAAACAGCTCTTGGTCCCAAGAAAACCTTGGTAGCCGGCAGGACTGGGTTAGGGTTGAAGGGGGGGTTGCCTTCAGGTAGGCTGTACTGGGCCCCATGATTTCTAACAGAAGCCCTGTAAATGAGAACATCAATGCCTGCCCTTCACTCATCTTGGCACACAGATTCTCTGATGCAGCAGAAATGCAGGACATTGAACTTGCGTCTGCAAGATGCAAACATCGTTTGAACAAGGGCTTTATAGTCAAAGAATGGGACACCAAAGGCTTTTTGTTTTTAGGCTCCAGCCTTGCTAGCAGTACTACAGCACTGTGAATCGCCCAGTCTGCTCTCAAATGACTAGTATCTTTTACCTGTACAGGACAAAGCTCTGAACACTCCCGCTGCTCCAGTATGTCAGACCTGACTCACAGGCGCAACACATCCACCAGCAGCAGCGCCTCCGGGGGAATCATCATTACGGCAGACTTACCTGAAGGAGACAAGGAAACCAAACCAGAGAAGCCTCTAAGGCCAATCAGACCACCCCTCCTAGACAGACAGTCCAGGTAATGATCATACAGTATAACAAGAAGCTAATTTATGATCTGATGTGTCTTGGTAGTTTTCTGTTATTTTCCATGTTGGGATAGTCTTAGTTCTATACAGATGGTCCTATTCAATACCAGCAGAAACAAAAAGTCGTCTGTTTAGAAATGTCAAGTTAGTGACGGGGCCGTGAGTTTGTCTGCAGTCTGAGCATGGAATATGTGATGTGACTCAGCTGGGACTTAGTCAGTGTGGAGTGTTGGCTCTGGTGTCTGTGCATTCTGTAGCCAGCGCCTGTGACACGCTCAGCTCGTGATCTTCCCACTTGGCTTCTGCCATGGATTTTATTGTTAATCTACTCTTGTGCCGAGATTCCCCTTTTCCCTAATTGTTTTGACTGTACTGCTCCCTGTTGAGGGGCCTCTTTATTCCATTTGGCTCATCCAGGGAATGGAACAAAGTTGTCATAAAAGCTTCCTTATTTTTATTTTTTGTTATAAATTTAAGGAGAACACCAGCTGAAAAGTTGGTGTATCTAAAGTGAAACCTACGTTTAGCTTTTAGCTTGAGTAGAGATTGGTTAAGATTTTTTTCCTGTCTGGGTCCTATTTCCTGTTCTGGAAAGACAACAGAAAGTGAGGAGAAATCCTCTGTTAGGCTGACCATACACTGCTAGATTTTTTTATTTTTTCATTCAGTCACCGGCAGATTCCTCCATCCACACAAGCAAGGTGTTTGGAGAAATTCCACCCACCAGGACATTGTATCCTGACAGCAGGACCCACCAGAATACACTGATCAGCAGCTACAACAGCTGATCAACAGAAGTTTTCCAATTTGTCCCTTCGGCAGAAGTCTATTAAATGATGGACTTCTACTAAGCAGGGGAGCCCACACACTTCGGCCGATCCCTGCTGCACCGGTTGCATTTTGATCCGTGTATGCAATCTACTCACTGGGGGGAGAATCTCTGGAGGAATCTAGGATGGAAAAGGACCTGGGGGTCCTAGTAGATGACACTTTGCAATGGCATGCAATGCCAAGCTGCTGCTAACAAAGCAATCATAATATTGGCATGTATTAAAAAGGGGATCAACTCCAGAGATAAAACGATAATTCTGTATAGCATACAATTCTGTATAGCATACTAGCTCATTATGAATTACTTGCCTTAGATCAAAGCCCCCGCAGTGGTCCACGTACACCGACCCGGCCGGGGACATCGTTCCCGAAGTTACTTCAGGGTTTTGCGTGCTCCATATTGTTACTCCCGCTCATGCGCACGGGAGCCACCGGTTACAGCACACTGGCTGAAGCAGCGTGCCGTTGCTTCAGTGCGCATGTGCCAATAAACGTTGACACATGCTGATATAGGGGATATCTCCTTAACCGTGCAGGTTTAAGATATATGGGGTAGCTACAGGTAAGCCTTATTATAGGCTTACCTGTAGTTAAAAAGTGATTTGTAAACGGTTTACAACCACTTTAACCTTTAAACTGCGTAGAAGGTTCTTTACTGTAAGAGCGGCAAGAATGTGGAATTCCCTTCCACAGGCAGTGGTTTCAGCAGAGAGAATCGATAAGCACCTGAACGACCGTAACATACAGGGATCTACAAGGTAATACTGACATATAATCGCACACATAGGTTGGGCTTGATGGACTATGTGTCTGTCTTTTTTCAACTTCACCTACTATGTAACATTTGATATGCTTCAAAGTGCTTTGTAAGTGTTGCATCAGACCTTGCATTAGAACTGCTTCCCTTATGTTAAAAGACAAACAAATGTCCTTCAGCATGTAAAGGCTCTTCCTATGGAGGTGAACCAACACATGACCCAATCATTTGAAATGCTGGTCAGATTGCAGCATTCCTTGCTGTATATGGAAGCTTGTACTAATGCCTGCCGAGTATAATTCCCGGCCTTACTTGTGTTCTGTCCCCCACACAGGAGAAAGAAGGACTCTGTGGAGAGTCACCCCACTTGGGTGGATGATACCAGAATTGATGCTGATGCGATTGTGGAGAAGATCATGCAGAGTCAGGACTTCACTGACGTCAGTAACAATGAAGGTAAGTGTGAGGAATGTATCTTAGGGAGTTGTACAAGTGTGAACTCCAGGAATGCAGCTTATAAGACTCTACCCATCCTCTGCTTCCACCTGCTTGTTCCCCCTTACCGCAATATAATCAGTAGATGTTTAGTTTTACATGAAATCACCAGTAATATGAGCTTTACATAGTATAGGTAATTTGCCTGGCATGTATCAGATGCCGAGCAGCCTGTCATTCATGCTGCATACTTAAGAGGAGACCAAGTGTATGTCTAGGACTGGTAATATTTTGGGGACTGCTGATTTTTGTTGTAAG
The DNA here is from genome assembly GCF_905171775.1 of Rana temporaria. Classification (NCBI taxonomy): domain Eukaryota; kingdom Metazoa; phylum Chordata; class Amphibia; order Anura; family Ranidae; genus Rana; species Rana temporaria. The sequence continues at coordinate 147,435,267 of NC_053497.1, read as the reverse complement.
CACATCCCCTAGAATTACACCCACCTCCTAAGGGCCCTTTTCCCACACAGTGTATGGACGGGTCCTTAGGAGTCAACACAGCAGTACTGTTTTACCAGGAAATAAATCTGTGTATGTGGAGAGGGCCTGAGGCAGTAGGATAAACTAGTGGTAGTTCATTAAGTCTTCCTGTCATTGTGTAACTGCCTGCTCATATCGGAGGTATGGCCAGACAGATACAGACAGTCTGCAGGACCGTGGCATTACACCCATGATCTGCTTATTGTGGGTGCAATGCTTTACAGGTACCTGCAAAAAAATGTGCATTTATAAAAATAAAATTTAGAAAAGTGAACTTATCCTTTGAAAAATTAGAGGTTTTATTATAAATCGCTTGTTCGGATATTCTTTGTGCGTTTGATTTTTTTTTTATCCACCTCTCCAGGTGGTTATGTCTGTAGCAGCTGTGGACATCTGACTTGTTAAAGGGGTTGTAAAGGAAGAGTTTTTTTTTTTATCTTGGTGCATCCTATGCATTAAGATAAAAAACCTTTTGTGAGTAGCAGCCTCCCCAGCACCCCCTAATACTTACCTGAGCACCATCTCGCTCTCCAGCGATGTCCACGAATGTCGAAGCCATCCGGGACGCTCCCTTCAGATTGGCTGCTATGACTCGGCCCGGGTGCCCCCATAGTGAGCTGCTGACTGTGGGGGCATTGGTTACACATTAGATAAAATAGGATCAGTTCAGCCCATCTTTTTTCTGCTACAGGCAAAAGCTTTACTGTAAAGAACTGTGGCTACACAACAGTGCTTTTATTCAAAGGAGAAGCCATGCAAAACAAAAAATGAGTCCTCTTTATAGTTTAAAATCAGCCTCATTTTGTGCCTTGCTGCCCACATTGGACTATTAAACCCTAAGGCCCCTTTCACACTGGGGCAGGAGGGGCAGCGCGGCACTTTACCGTCGGAATTGCGGCGGTATTCGGCCGCTAGCGCTTATCCCCCGCTAGCGGCCGGAAAAGGGTTAATACTCCCGGCAATGCGCCTCTGCAGAGGCACATTGCAGGCGGTATAGCCGCGGTTTCCCATTGCTTTCAGTGGGAAGGAGCGGTAAACACACCGCTCTAAAGATGCGGCTATCAGGACTTTTGGAGCGGTCCTGCTAGCGCACTGGCTTTCACACTGGAGAAACTGTTTCAGGTTGGTTTGCAGGCGCTATTTTTAGCGCAATAGCGCCTGCAAACAGCCCCAGTGTGAAAAGGGTCTTACACATATGCTGTTTGATCCAACACCAATTTATTTTATTAGAGGATTTTTTTTTATTTGCTGTAAAGTGAATTAAAACTGCACTACTATAGGACACTGTCGGCCCCCATTCACATTTGACAGATCAAATCGCATATCAAATCGGAGCCTATTGCCGGCAATAGGAGTGTCCCAAATGGTGTGACGCCAACTTTGTGGTGCCGCAGCGATTTCCAAAAGTAGTTCCTGCACTACTTTTGGCGACTTCAGGGGCGATTTCAATAGACATCTGTGCATGAACCCGCATAGATGTCTTTCAACTCGCCCCAGAAGTCAAACTGAAATGCGTCTTTGAAATCGTGCGAGTTCAGATTAATTTGCCCGATTTCAAAGCCTGATATTGTAAATCTACTCAGGAATTTTATCCTGACGTGTGTTCTCCTTTAAATGCATGTAACCTGTCACAACAGAAATTGTCAGAGCAAATATTGTAGATAATGTATTTGCCTGAGGAGTGAAAAGAAGTCCCGCATTGCCATTTTCCACACTTCATTCCCTGAACATTCCCCAGGCTGTTCACAGACGCACACATTGTGCATTTTTCTCATTATATGCTGTTAGCGATGACGATGGTGCATAGACGTCACCTTGGCTCACTCTCTCCCCTGTCTCCTTATTCAGACAGTCACCTGAGGCTCTTTGTCAGCAGAGACGGATCAACCACACTCAGTGGAATCCAAATGGCTAACAGGTAAGTGGAAAGTTCCTTCTATTCTATAAATTGTATCTCTTACCTTGTCATTTATAATATCCTGTTCAATGCTGTAGATATCACTGGGACCTTGCAGAACTGACTTCCTGTGTTTTTGTGATACATTTGTTTTCTACAAAAATCAAAGGCGTTCTAGCAGATCAAAGGAAATATGTAGTGGTTATACAGTGTATATATATTTTTTTGATTATAGTCGGGAAAGGGAAAATATATTTTCTATTACATGGTGTCAAAACTAGGTTGTATTGTGTGTTTTATGACCATAGTAGGGACATTAACAGCTTCTCTAGAGTAGGCTCTGATCTGCTGGTTCTGTGTAAAGCTCTAGAGAATATGTTAACACTGTGTAAATTGGTAGGATACATTATAGGATAGGCTTCCATACACGTGTTAGAGTGTACAAATGTTCATTCAAAAACTCAAGCTGACATCTTTTTATTTAGAAGGCCAATAACCTGCTAGCATTTTTTTCCTCTATGGGAGAAAATGATGACGACATAGAGAGAGACCCTGTGAAAAATCAAGCAAAAGGCACACAAAGGCGATAAAGCTGGACAAATCTGTAAAAAAAAATTATATATGTATGAGACATACAGCAGAGAGGCAAAAAACAATACCAACCCCCATTCCTGCCATCAACAGATAAGAAATCTACAGGATTGCAAGATTTGGGAAATTGGGTTGAGTACAATATAGTGATGTTCCCCAGATCCAGAGGCCTTCAGCTAAAAGTCCTGTTGTACTCCATTGCACTCCTTGTTGTAGCTGACCGGTTGGCACATAAATCCCCTTTGAAATTTGCAAGGCCGGTGAGCAATTCTGAATGGCTGATGAGCGCTGTGTCTTGCAGAGCTCTGTATTGGTGGGACAGAAGGAGGTGTACATTCTTACACTTGAGTTTCTCTCCCAACAAGTATTACCCTCTCACTCTGTGTTTGGTGGCAGTGCCCTTTTAAAAGGCCTCTTCATGCAGTTAACCACATGCTTTTTAATTGCAGGAAAACACACCCTTATTGCATGTCCTTGCTCTTTGAACACCATAAACAATAACGGCTGTAAGCTGGTTGTTAGATCTAAACACAAGGCTCTGAAATGAATGGGATATGTACGAGTACATAGTATTCCCCGGTGTCTTGTAACCCAAACTAGCTGTGCAGGAATATGATCTCCTATGTAACCCAAGAAGCAAAGTGAAGAGGCTTCTGATATATTGTGAAAGTTTTCCTCTGAAACATTTTGACCCATTGTGGCCACAGCATACCGTTCACTTCCACCCTAGTTGTGTGCTTTCCAGAGATCTGCATTGTATCACCCCTTACATTCCTCTGGGCTGTTTCTGTGAGCGCTCTGCATAACATGGGAACACTCTGCTTTGTGTTACTTCCGTCAGATCTCAATGCTGACAAGCAACACTTTTAGTATGTTGATGTGTTATACAGAAAATGAAGAGACAAATATGCAAACACTACGTTTTAAAGTATTGCAGAGAGCCTTTTCATCTGATGCTATCCTGTTATCCTGGGTATTATGACTACCTAAATTCAAAAAGCTTAAAGTCGTGTTTTTTTTTTTGGACAGAATAATGACCCGTACTCACCATCCGAATATCGTACAAAAACTGAATCGAATCCTTGGTACAGAGCTTTCGAGAGCCGATCATGACAATTCATCCGATATTATTTGATCGGACAAGCACGAAAATCTTCCTTGTACGATACTAGATCGTACGATTTTCGTTTATTCGGTATAGTTGTCGTCCGAAAATACAATACAAATGCACAACACATGACATCGCTTCCAATTTCTTTTTAATGTAATACGAGAATTTTCTTGACTTTAGTAACCTATTCAATGTCTACTTGCGACTAGTAAGCGAAAACCTGTCGTCCGATTTTCGGATTGTGTGTACGGGAGAGTTATGATCCTTGTCAGTTGTTTTTTTTTTTTTTTTGTCATGGGGATGTTTTCCTTCACTTCTCAACCTATAGTCACAACAGGGAGTGAGAAAAAATCCCTCGTAGTCCCCAGCACCAGTGCCCCCCCACTGGAACATTTCCCCTCTATTTCTGTTCTCGCGATTTTCTTTCTCTCATTTTCGGTGATTGCAGTCACCAAGACTACTAGAGAGGGTTAATCCCACTACTTGGGTCACAGAGAGCAATAAATACCTGACAACAGAAAATGTGTATTTAGTAACATGGTTCCACATTGTCCTATGTGGAGCTCAGGGATTACACAGGCAGTTGCAGATTACACACTCCACTCCACATTCTCTGAAAATATAAACCTTCCAGGAATGCTACAAATGTATTTGGTTCTAAAAACTTTCAGTTTAAATCAGCTACATAAATTCCAGGTTCATCAAAACGAAAGGTCACAGCTTGAGTAGAAATGTCTTTCCCCTGCCAGAAGCTCTAGTTTAGAGCCCTTGCTCTTTGTGTGGAAGCAGTGGTCTCTCTGAAGAAGTTCAAAACCCCTTCTACTGGGTCAGACCTATAGCTCTGCAAGAATGCTCCTCACTAATTGGAGAGCTCTGTCTTGGTAGGGGGTGTGTTAGATCTCTGCAAAGAGATGCCCCTGTACAAATCATTAGTAAGACCTCATCTGGAATATGCAGTTCAGTTTTGGGCACCATTTCTCAAAAAGGATATCGGAGAACTGGAGAAAGTGCAGAGAAGGGCAACCAAACTAATAAGAGGTATGGAGGAGCTCAGCTATGAGAAAAGATTAGAAGAACTAAATCTATTCACTCTTGAGAAGAGGAGAATTAGGGGGGATATGATCAACATGTACAAATATATAAGAGGTCCATACAGTGGACTTGGTGTTGAGTTATTCACTTTACGGCCAACACTGAGGACAAGGGGGCACTCGTTACGTCTAGAGGAAAAGAGATTTCACCTCCAAATACGGAAAGGTTTTTTCACAGTAAGAGCTGTGAAAATGTGGAACAGACTCCCTCCAGAGGTGGTTCTGGCCAGCTCAGTAGATTGCTTAAGAAAGGCCTGGACACTTTCCTAAATGTACAGAATATAACTGAGTACTAAGATTTGTAGGTAAAGTTGATCCGGGGTAAATCCGATTGCCTCTCGGGGGATCAGGAAGGAATTTTTTCCCCTGCTGTAGCAAATTGGATCATGCTCTGCTGGGGTTTTTTGCCTTCCTCTGGATCAACTGTGGGTATGGAGTTGGGTGTATGGGATTGTACTGTGTTTTTTATTTTGTTTGTTTATTTTTTGTGGTTGAACTGGATGGACTTGTGTCTTTTTTCAACCTGACTAACTAACTATGTATATATCACTACTTCTCCACCGAGCCTAATGCCGCGTACACATGGTCGTTTTTCAGCATGAAAAAAAGTCATTTTTCAGCATGTCCAAAAAAACAAAGTTTTTTCCAACTTCATCATTAAAAACTACGTTGCCCACACACCATCGTTTTTGAAAAATGATGAACAAAGCGTGGTGACGTACGACGGCACTCTAAAGGGGAAGTTCTATTCGCCTTGGGGCTGCTTTTAGCTGGTTACTTGTTGGTAAAAGACGATTCGTGCTTTTTTTGTCTGTTACAGCGTGATGAATGTGCTTACTCCATTATGAATGGTAGATTTACCTTAACGATCGCTCCCGTCTCATAACTTGCTTCTGGGCATGCGCGGGTTTAATAAAACGTTGTTTTTGCCCACACACGATCATTTTTTACAACACGAAAAATGACATTTTGAAAAACGATGTGAAGACCACACACGATCATTTTAAATGCCGTTTTAAAAAATGTCGTGGTTTTTTTTTCATGCCGAAAAACAACCGTGTGTACGCGGCATTAGGCTTGGTACACACCTATGCAGTTTGCTTTTGTTTGTTTTCTGCAGTGCTTTTTGTGGTATGTTTATGCATGTGCGATTTTGACACTTTTTTATGCATTTTGCATCCCTTTTTTTTTTTGGTCAATTTGTTGTTAGGCAGATTAAAAGCTGCAAATCGTGCCAAAAACACACTACATGCTTTTCTGCAGCTTCTCCATTGCAGTCTATTGAACCAAAAAAAAGGCAAATTTTGCAGTTAAAAGTCCCTGACCCTGTCCAAAAATGCAGCGGCTGAAAAAAACATAGTTGTGAACGTGTTCCATAGGAAACCATGTTAAATGGACTGTAGTACGTTTCTGCAAAAAGCACCCAAAAAAACGCTTAAGTGTGGGCTAGACCTTGGCATGCTGGCAGAGGGTAGGATATTCTGCACAGGCGGTGGGTACTTTAGAATGAAAGTGAACCGTAAAGTCTTTGCACACCTTTGTTTTGATATACCTGGAATGTATTTAGCTTATTTAAACTGAAGGTTCAGTTGGGCTTTGAGCCAGCAGTTTTGGAACTACAAGTCCCAGCAGGCAGTGTGTTGACCCGCAGGGCCTCAAGCTCTGCAGCAGCTGGTGAGACTCTAAATTGGTAGAAGGATTTTAAGTAAAGCTTTAAATGAACTCTATTCTGGAAATACAAGTCTACCGTTTACAAGCCTGTGCATGTTATGACATTACATAATTCTCAGTAACGATTCTCTTTCTCTTTTTTACAGAGTCTCTGCTGGGGTGTTTGAGCCCGTTGTGATTGAGATTCATTAAATCCAAGAGAGGCTGCGTGTCCAGTCGGATCTCCCAGGCTCCAAGCCAAGCTCTGCATTCCAAGTTGAAAAGCTGGGACCTTCCCCTTACGAGGGGTGGGTGAGACACTTAGGGCTGGAAGCCCTCATCAGACTCTCTCCTGGTCCCCCCTCTTCTATTTCTGTTCCATCCTGGCACTTGTCGTGTGCACATATCCAGCGTATTTGAGCTCCTCAATGTGTGACAGTGTTTTCGTCTGCTTCTAATCAGAGAGGATCGAACAAGGCATCTGGCCAGAAGAGCCCAGACTCTCGGCAATTCCAGCTTCTGCTCACAGCTCTTTTGTAGAACAGACCAAATGTTCCAGCAGGAGAAAGGCAGAGACAAAGCATTGTCCTACTGAGTGACAACTGCAGCCATTTTTCTTCTGTTCCCTCCTTACCTGTCTTTTCCAGCCTTTGCATGCTCAGTAGGCCATCTTGGCTCATTAGGCTCTCACCTTGAGCAGTTTGGGGCTCTACATCTGACGTGAGGTTGCAGTTCAGCAAAGTACAGTAAATGCCAAAATGTAATTATACTGTGACAACAAACATTTGTGTCATTTTCAGATCCCTTAATTATGGAAGCTGTGTTATGATTGGTTGCTACAGACTGCAACACGTGTGTATACTAACTGATGTTGCTGAAGCTATTTAGAAAGAAATACCGCACATATGTGAGGGAGGGGTATTGATGACTTCATGCAGATACTTTGTTTTCCTAGTAAAGCCAACTGTTGCAACTCGCACAGGTCACCTATCGACAACCCTTTCCACAGAACTATACTCATGCTGTTTTATAATTAGTTATTTCCCTCGTCGGCTTCAGCTGAACTCGCACGGTTTCAAACCTGCATTTCAGTGCGAGTTCAGGGGGGCTATTTGAAAGACATCTGTGCAGGTTCACAGATGTCTATTGAAATCACCCCTTAAGTTTCCAAAAGTAGTGTAGGAACTACTTTTTGGAAATCGGTGCCGCGCGGCAAAGTCGGCATCGCATCGATTGGGACAGTGCCGTGGCCGGCAATAGGCTGTGATTTGACATGTCAAATCGCTCCAAAGTGAACGGGGGCTTTAGGTGATTTAAAACACCTGACAGGCATCTGATGTAACCAATCACAACACTATAAAAATACAAATCATGTCACTGCAATTATGAACACATTTGTCACTGGATGACACCTGATAAATCTGTTGACGTCAATTATGATATGCTGAATTGCAGCCTGATAGAAGATGTAGTTTGCCTTTTTTACTCGATTTGTTCCTCCTTCTCACACGGTACCATTCTTGTTTCCTGTAACGTAAAAGATACATGACTTTTGGGTTATTCTCTAAGCTTCCCTAAAGGAAGAAGTCAGTGCAGAACAGAGGCTTGTCCCTATAAAAGGTTATGAAAGCAGCTGGACTGTTCCAAAAGTGCCCCCTGGTTGGGGCCATAAGATGCAGCTGGACTGTAGACACCCGCTGGAAGGGGTCCTGTGACACAGCAGGTCTGTATTGAACCCTTAAGGACTCCGCAGGTAGGAGTCACAAAGCACAGCTGAGCTGTGAATATCCTTAAGGAATTACATGTTACACAGCAGGACTGTGACATAAGGTTTTAGGGAAGCACCTCATGGGAGGCACAGCTGGATGGTGCGTCCCAGAAGTGTGGCCCTCATGTCTGGTCAGATAGTGAGGGTCCACTTTTTTGTCTGTACTGGAGTCTTTCTTTAAGACATTCCATAACACGAGAAGCCCAAGAGACAGTTGCCACCAGGGGTTAGCTGTGCTGGCCACAGCTCCTGTCTCTGCGCCTGGATCCAGCCCTGTTCAGTCCCGGCTCCAACGCACTCACTGTCGCACAGCAAAGTCTGCACAACAATTTCAGAAAGCCAGCAGGCTGGTGTTTCATTTCATTCCTGTGTCTAATCTAGATTGTCAATGTGAATTCCTTTTTTTTTTTTTTTTTGTTTTGTGGAGTCATCTGGTGCTCAGGGCTGTTTGTTTTATGTTTTTGTATATGGAGAGCTGCAGGGGCTCTTCTGGTGCAGGCTGTGTACACAACAGTTCTTGCTTTCATGGTGGTTGTGTGTCCAACACCTGTCTGTACTCCACTAATAATGTAACCTTAAGGAATAATAGATACCCATCTTGGTGGACCTTTCAGCAGCAGTTACATTGCTATATTGCTGTATATTCATGCTTAAGGCCCAACTCCAGCCAAAATCTTTTTTGTTGTTTTTGGGTAGATAAGGAAGAGCCACTGTGAAGTTTTTTTATTTTTATTATTGCTGTCTGTGTCACCATGTACAAGTTCCCCTCATTCCTGTGTCACAAGTGCAGGGAGGGATGGCAATTCTCTCACAGTTGAGAAGTAAAAGAAGCTCTTCATTTTTTTTTTCTTTGTTGCCTAGTTACACCTGTTCCCGTATTATGTGTACCAGTGTCACAGGGATAGGAAATGATGGAAATCATCATAATGGTGTCAGGCAGCAATGAAAAAAAAGCCCTAGAGTACTTTGAACTATTTGCTCATTTAACAAAACTAAAAAGATTGTGGCAGGATTAGGTCTTTAATCTAATTTGAGAGAATACAAGAAGAAGTAAAATCTTCCCTTTGTATAATATTGTATGAGCTGCGTTCACTAAATGCTGTACATACACAATGCTTTAGCTGGCCATACACAGAATCACGTTTGTAGATTTGATCATCTTTAGAAATCTTTATATGTTATGTATTTAAACATTAAGGCCATCAGAGCAGTCTAGTGACCTTGATTCTCACTTTTCCTTCTATTGGAGGTTTCACAGAAATGACTGCCACAAACTAGACAGCAAGTGATTCCATGGAACTTAAACTGGCCATACACATTATTATTTTGGACGGATTCTTCCATCCATACTCCACAGTGCGGATAGGTGACTCTCCCGCTGTGTATTTTGCCAGGCTCTCTGTCTTGTCTGTGGTAGTCCTTTCCTAATAGAAGGAAAAGTGAGAAGCTCTGATGGCCCTGATATTTAAATACAGGGTTTAATGTCAAAGCTTAAATTGATCCATCTTTCCTGTGTATGGCCAGCATGGATGTACCACAAACTGCACAAACTGTTGTACACAAAGCTTTATCGACTCAACATACGAGGTGTCACTCATCACCTCAGGAGTAATCACATTTGTCTTTGAAATATCCCTCCAAACCAGCCACCTATACCACTACCTGCTTACTTGTGAATGAGTTCTCTCTTCGTAATATAATAGAAAAGGAACTTTGCACAGCTGCTGTACTGCTGTTCCAGTTCCGAATAAATGACCACTTTTCTTTGGGGCACTTTAATGATCGATGGAGTTGGTGCAGGGAATTTAAATGTTTGTATTGTTAAAGTTGTTGTTTTTTTTTTTTCTTCAGAGCATCGAAATTCTTCAAAGTAACTTTACAAAATAATTCTATGTCAATCTAAGAAGCATGTAATACGTATCTTCTGTTTTCCTAACCATTTGCAATACCTCTGTTTATCTGAATCCTAAGCACTTGAGGGGTGAATTGACTAACCATCATTTTCCCATACTACTAAAGTCCTTTGTGTTTGACAAGAGATTCATGTTCAGATTTCTTTTTGGATTATATACTGATGTACAAGCGTAATTAGTCAAACTCATTGGCGTTAAAAATAGCATAATTACCTGGGTGTGGATGCTGGGAGGTTTCTTGGCGATGGAGAGGTTGCACAATAGCTAATCTTTGGGATAGCCAGTTTATGGCTTTACGAATAGATTATACTGCTATTGGACTACATTTCCCAGCATGCTCTTTGGAAGGGGCGTGGTTTTGAGTTCTTCAGGCCCATCCTTATGGTTATTGTGCTACGATTGTCAGCACACTTTGGCTGGAAATGTAGGTCACAAGCAGCTGAGGTGCCAAAGGTTTTCTGTATTTGTTTATTTGTTGTGGGCGCTTGTTACAAGAGCCACAGGCAGTGCAACTAAACTGCTTTTCAACATGGAGGCATCACTGAGGTATGAAGGGAAATGTGTTTTAAGACCTCAGTGGTGTCCAGTTTTTCCCAGCAGTTTTGTAGGCTGGGGAGGAATATTTATTGAGAATATAAAGTTGACACCTTTTTGAAGGTGACAGGCCCACGTTACAACCTCTCAGATTAGTGCTATTGTGGCTGTAATAGTCTCAGGACTTTCCAACCAGATCACAAGTGTTAAGCCAGAACCAAAATTTGCACAAAGTGGATGCTTCAGAATTTATACAGTAAAGAGGTGTACTGTACAACGTTCTAGGACAATACATACAGGGGTATGGAGAACATTTACTGTACAAGGATTTTTTATCCTTCCCTTGCTTTCCCTTTAAAAGAACCTGCCACTTTCCCATCTGTTCCCTTGTTTGAGCCCTCAGAAACATTATTTATCATTTGTGTTACCTAAATATAGACAGATTGAGCCTCTGTTATGTGTACATCCAGCTCTGTGACCTGTCCAAGGTTTAGAAAGTTAAAATATGTTTGCCTGAGGGTGGTGAGCAGTGCTGGCACAGTCTGACCACCCTCCAGCATCTGTTCTGGTCTCCATATCATGACCATTGTCATGGCCTGGGAAGCAGGGCAGGAGAGGTGCACTGCTGACACTACTACTGTCATCTGATCAGGGGGGGGGGACAATGGCAGTCAAAAAAGATTTTCTAATCCGTCCCAAACAGTGTTACCCTTCAGCCAGTGGTGTCTGAAGTCAACTTACAGATATTACATGGTTTTCTAAAACTAGCCAGTTTGGGAAACCCATTTAACCTCTGAGAACCTTAAAAGAGAAGTTTGGTATTTAAAAAAAACAAACAAACCTTTATACTCACCTAGGTAGATGCACCCCCCCCCCCACCAGCTCTACAGTAAGAACTGAGCAATCAAACACCACTGATCGTTCAGTTCTCCCCATCCACTCTTAGCAGAGAGCCATGACTGTCAGTCTGTGGGTTTCTGCTCTGCCCTTCCAGGGCACACTGGAGCTGGGGGGGGTGCAGGAGGGGCTGGCTCAGGCTCTTGGTGGAACCATATGGTTGGGATCTTTCCCGAGCCTGGACTGGCTGAGTGATGTCAGCCGAAAACAGTCTTTAGCCTGCTGTCTGCTAAAAACAGGTCACAGGAGTGCAAAACGAACTGCACACCTGTGCTCCATAGGAAAAATATGGCCAAAAAAACCTCTGGCTATACTTATTCTTCAAGGCAGGCTAATGATATTGGAGGGATAGATGGACATGCAAACCTGACCACACAGGCCGCTAAATGTGTATAACATTGAATCACTTGTGTGCATGGGAGGCGCTGTATAAAGCCTTGTACACACAATCAGATTTTTCCGACAACAAATGTGCGATGGCAGGTAGGGCTGCAACTTACAATTATTTTCATAATCGATTAGTTGGCCGATTATTGTTTAGATTAATCGGATAATAGCCTTAAAAAAAAAAACACATTACATGCTTTTCTACAGCTTCTCTATTGAAGTATATTGAACCAAAAAAAACAAAATAGCACCGTTTTGCTTTAAAAAATCCTTCCCAAATACGCAGCAAGTGAAAAAAAAATCATGGATGTGAACGTGTCCCATAGGAAACCATGTAAATGAACTGTAGTGTGTTTCTGCAAAAAGCACCAAAACACACAGAGGTGTGACCCCGGCCTGAGATGTTTAGTAAAATAAGTACAAAAAGAGCAAATAATCACTACTGTAAGGGGTTTCTTTTTTTTTTACTGTGGGACAGTGAAAGTAATATTCACAGTAGCGATTTGCTTTTTTTGTACTATAAAAGGGGTAATTTTAGTTTTTTTAACCCCATTATATTACTGGCCGATTAATTGATTATGAAATTAATCGATTATGAAAATTGTAATCAATTAGTAATCGATTAGTTGTTTCGGCCCTAATGGCAGGGTTTTGACGGAAAATCTGACCGTTTGTATGCTCCATCGGACAATTGTTGTTGTTGGATTTTCCGACAACAAATGTTTTATAGCATGCTTTAACTCAACAAATGTGTCTTGTCGGATTTTTCCGATCTTGTGTACCCAAGTCCGTCGGAAAAAAAAATCCAAAGTACAAACATACATGCTACGAATCAGCGCTCACAATAACACAACATTAGCAGAAGTTGCCCAAAGGGTGACACTAAAGAGCTGAAAAGCCACATAGTTTAGTGTATGTTGGATGAAAAAGTTCTGCCGTCTGTATGCAGAACAAGTTCACGGCCAACGTCCTTTGGCCAAAATTCCACGGATTTGCTTGATGGCAATCCGATTTGTGTGTGTGTATGAGGCTTTAGTCATCTCTAGAGATAGGCTGGTGATGGTATTTCCCTAGATCCAATGGCCAGGATGGGATGGCATTGCCTATAGACATTGCAATGTCATTGATCTGGCTGACAGTCATCTCATGTCTGTGGGTAGCTAAAATGTAAATTTGAAGAGTTGCTCCCAAGAAATACAATGACAACATAGTATGAGGAGAGAATTTCTGTCAGCTGCAGCGTAGAAAGATTAGTCAACAAGGGATAAAATCCTCCTGCTACAGGAAGCACCTTAGCCAGAAATCAGCTAACTGAAGGGGATCCCTCTAAAAACTTGGTCTATATACTGTAATGACGCTAATCAGAAAAGCAAGATCCCTATGGGTAAAGCTGCAAACTATATTCAAGCAGGAAAAACAAGCAGTCAAATCCTGTAAGCAGGGGATGGAGCCGATTCATGCTGTGTGTGTGTGTGTCTGTGGACACACACAGCCCAGCTCAGGAGCGAGCCCATATGTCTGCCCCACAAAAAGCGACTTACTATGAGCGCAGACACAGAAAAGGGATCGCCAGCGGGGGACCCTGGAATAATAGACCCAGGGCCACTCTGTGCAATACCAGTGCAAAGAGCAGGTTCGTATAACATGTTGAATATTTTAGGGGAACACATTCTTAGTTTTACAACCACTTTAAAATGCATTATTGGCCATAATCTTTGTTATTTACCACCATGAGACTTGATTGCAGCTCTCATTGCTGAAAATAACATTTGGTTATAGCAGATAATGATTATTGGAACTTAATTGAAGTCTTATGTATTCTTAGAACGTTTTACTTCTTGTACACCACTGTAGCAAACAGAGCCTCTGCTGAAACTGTCCAAATAGAAATTCACTTCAAAACTTAAGATGTATTTTGAGTCACACAGATTTTATGTACAAAAAAACTTATATTTTCTTAATGTGATCAACTGAATTTTTACACTACGTTTACATATATAAATATATTTCCTATAAATGATATAACTGACATTTGAGCACTTCTGTAATTGTTCTCCTTTCTCCATGAAAAGTGTAAAAAATCAATTGTGCAAATTTTGGCTTGGCCTAAACTGTGGCTGGGCGGTTCTATAAAATTAGATTTAAATACCACTATTTTTGTGCTGCTTATTACTAAATTGAATTAAGTTCCCATAAAAAAGTTTTCTACTTTATAAAGTATATGGAGAGATATATATATATATACACAACATATTAAAAGCTATTTTTGCAAGAGGATTGGTCCAAATGTGCACATACTGCAGAAGCCATCAGCATTGTGAAGTGTATAGTTTTCATAAGGTAAAATGTTTAAATAAAAAGGATTCTTCTGCTTCTATATTTTAATTCTCTGGAGTTTAAAATAAGCTTGAGACATTTCATTGTTTCCTCCATCTCGCCTGTTTCAATTCCTACATTATAATGGCCATTCTGATTCCAATTGTTATCAGAGGTCTTCGGGAGAGATTTGGGCAAAATAAAGTTTTTCTTTGGTTAACACACTTGTCGTTTGGTTGTCTTTCTTTTACAGTTCAGTTGATATGATCTTTGTTGGAGATAACCTGTATGAATAGAAACATGGGAATTCTCATTGCGGGAAATGCACCAAGCCTGAGAAGTGAACGTTAAGTAATATTAGTGAAGGAAAGACTTTTGAGGAAAGCAGCACCTATCATGTAGTCTTTTTATCGGTTTAACTTTTATGAAAACATATGTGGGTCTTCTTTTCTCAGAACCCTAGAACTTTCCTTCAGCCCTGGTTCACACTGGGTACGATTTGGAACGATTTCAGATGCGATTTGACATGTCAAATCGCATCTCAAATCGGCAGCAATTGTCGGCAATGGCACTGTCCTAATCAGTGCGACGCCGCATCTACGATTTCAAAAAGTAGTTCCTGTACTACTTTTTGCGATTTCGGGCCGCGATTTACATTAAATTGCGGCCGAAATCGCGGCCGCGAAATCGCGGTAAAATCGCGCATTTTACCGCGATTTTGAATTCGCAGCAGTGTGAACCTAGGCTCAAAGATCTCTTCCCACTAATCTCATTTACATCACTCCAGAATCCAGAACTAATACTTCTCAGCTCTTTTGTTGACTGCTACATTTAAAGGATAAGTTCACCTTTGGGGACATGTTGCATGTTCCACCCATTTTTAGGAGAGTTCCCTATACCAGCTGTCACTTTTTGAAAAGCACATGGCCGTGCGGGGTTCTGCCCACTTGGCAACATCATTCGATTAGTTCTGTGAATTAATGGACTACAAGTTCCGACATCCTTTGTGGCTGTTGGCTTGTAGTTCTTAATGAACTACCACGGTGCTGATGAGCGCTCTGGTAGTTCATTGATTCTTCCTGTCAGTGTGAGACTGCCTGCCCTGTACGAACTTTGAGCAGACAGCTTACACCGACAGCCTGCAGGAGACCTGCTGATCGCTGGTGCAATGCTTTTAGGCTCCTAAATAAAAAAGTAAATGCCCTTAAATTTACCTGCAAAAATGTTTTGCATTTAATATAAATTATATATATAATTCAAACACCAATATATATAACAGTATATATCGTATTTATTTGGCGTATAACACGCACCTTAGGGGAGTTTCAGGAAAAAACATTTTACACCGTCCCCTGCATGGTACACAGACCATTGCACAACACACAGCACCCTGCATAGTACACAGATCCTTGTATAACACACAGCCCGCTTACATTATAAAAGTACCCCCTCCCCTGCACTCCCAGGAGACCCCCAGTCACCTGGGACAGCGCTGTCCGCATACTCTAAAGTTTAAAAAACGTCACACTATCAGCCTTTCTCATACACCGCTCCCCCTATGTGACTTTCATTTTAAATCAAAGCTTCTACAGTACCTCCATTAACGCTGGACCCGGTCAAGTGACTGCTCTCCTCTTTCAGTAAAGGTCACATGACCGCTCTCCTCTTCCTCCAATCAAAACTAACTCGAGGCGGAGCGGGGGAAGGAGGAGAGCAGCCACAATGAGCAGCGATTATTGAGGTAATTGATTACCTAAAGATTGACACAGGAGGCGCAATATGACAAAGGGCTAGCAGTAATATATATATTTTTTTTTTTTACTGGCAGCGCTGTCACAGGGTCAGGAGAGGCCGGCTGGCCTGACACCTTCCCAATGGGTGTCACCCGAGGAGGACCGTGCAATCCCCGCCCAACCCACACCCCCCCCCCCCAATTGGTTAAAAAAAAAAAAAAGATATCAGCGTATAACACGCAGGCACAGTTTACCCTCTATTTTCAGGGTAAAAAAGTGAGTGTTATACGCCGATAAATACGGTATATAAAATCCATAATCAATATATATTTATAGTAGTGTTTCTACCTCCTGTCCCACACTTTCTTACTCGCTTATGACTAGAGTTGTAGAGCCAGTTGTGAGACATCAAGAGGTCACAGCCAGCTCCGAAATCCATAATGGCAGCATCAGAGATCAGAAGAATAAGCTGCAGGGAATACTGCAATGGAGAGCATAGACTGGTAAAATGTCAGAAGCTACAGTATTTGTATCTGCTGACTTTTAATTCTTTACAACCTAAGTGAAGTTCCTCTTTAAGTACTATCAGTTTTGTTTGTCTTAAAAGGTTGCTTCAGGCATGTGACCAAACCCAGGGGCGTAACTAGAAATCACAGGGCCCCATAGCAAATTTTTTTTTCAAGTTTTGCAATTTAAGTTTTCTTATCCTTCGGGAAGGACAAGGACTTCAGTTAGGTTTGTACTTAAATCCAGGCTCCATTCAAATAATTTCCCCTCACTTCATGTCTGTAAAAAAGTTTTCAGCAGGGCAGAAAGTGATGTTAAATCTCTCTAAAGAAGCCACAGATGTCAGTAAAAGGGGTTTGAACCCCTCGATCCAAAAACAAGTGGGAAAATTGGCTCGACATATACTTTAATTGCCAAATGCATCATGAAAAAAATATATATCTCAAAATAATATGTATCCAGCAGCATATAGCAACACACACATCTAAATTACCTCCCTTATTGATTTGTTGTTAGTAAGCCTTATAAAGAAAGTTCATAATTCTTGCTGGGAGACCCAGGGCCAGGCCAGGCATATAACACCAGATGACAGTCTCCCAGTCCCACTCCCTTCCTACCTCCTGTCCAGACTCCAGAGCCTCCTCATGTGCCGTGTACAATGTCCCTTCACCGGCGCGCTCGAGCGGTCTGCCCCGCCCACTCTGCGCTCCCTACTGTATGCGGCAGCGTGTGTCGGGACACGGCTGGTGTCACGTCATACTCCGCACCCCATCACAGAATGCTGCGGAAGTGCTGTGGCGGCCAACTGCGCATGCGCGATGCGTTCCAATGGATTTGGAATTAGTACAGAGTACCCCCCCACAAGCCATCCCCCATTAGTACCCCCACAACCACAAGCCATCCCCCATTATTACAGAGCCCCCCACAACCACAAGCCATCCCCCATTATTACAGAGCCCCCCACAACCACAAGCCATCCCCCATTAGTACAGAGCACCCCCTCAACCACAAGCCATCCCCCATTATTACAGAGCCCCCCACAAGCCATCCCCCATTATTACAGAGCCCCCCACAACCACAAGCCATCCCCCATTAGTACAGAGCCCCCCACAACCACAAGCCATCCCCCATTAGTACAGAGCCCCCCACAAGCCATCCCCCATTAGTACAGAGCCCCCCACAACCACAAGCCATCCCCCATTAGTACAGAGCCCCCCACAAGCCATCCCCCATTAGTACAGAGCCCCCACAACCCATCCCCCATTATTACAGAGCCCCCCACAAGCCATCCCCCATTAGTACAGAGCCCTCCCCCATTAGTACAGAGCCCCCCACAAGCCATCCCCCATTAGTACAGAGCCCCCCACAACCACAAGCCATCCCCCATTAGTACAGAGCGCCCCCTCAACCACAAGCCATCCCCCATTAGTACAGAGCCCCCCACAAGCCATCCCCCATTATTACAGAGCCCCCCACAACCACAAGCCATCCCCCATTATTACAGAGCCCCCCACAACCACAAGCCATCCCCCATTAGTACAGAGCACCCCCTCAACCACAAGCCATCCCCCATTATTACAGAGCCCCCCACAAGCCATCCCCCATTATTACAGAGCCCCCCACAACCACAAGCCATCCCCCATTAGTACAGAGCCCCCCACAACCACAAGCCATCCCCCATTAGTACAGAGCCCCCCACAAGCCATCCCCCATTAGTACAGAGCCCCCCACAACCACAAGCCATCCCCCATTAGTACAGAGCCCCCCACAAGCCATCCCCCATTAGTACAGAGCCCCCCACAACCCATCCCCCATTATTACAGAGCCCCCCACAAGCCATCCCCCATTAGTACAGAGCCCTCCCCCATTAGTACAGAGCCCCCCACAAGCCATCCCCTATTAGTACAGAGCGCCCCCTCAACCACAAGCCATCCCCCATTAGTACAGAGCCCCCCACAAGCCATCCCCCATTATTACAGAGCCCCCCACAACCACAAGCCATCCCCCATTAGTACAGAGCCCCCCACAACCACAAGCCATCCCCCATTAGTACAGAGCCCCCCACAAGCCATCCCCCATTAGTACAGAGCCCCCCACAACCACAAGCCATCCCCCATTAGTACAGAGCCCCCCACAAGCCATCCCCCATTAGTACAGAGCCCCCCACAACCCATCCCCCATTATTACAGAGCCCCCCACAAGCCATCCCCCATTAGTACAGAGCCCTCCCCCATTAGTACAGAGCCCCCCACAAGCCATCCCCCATTAGTACAGAGCGCCCCCTCAACCACAAGCCATCCCCCATTAGTACAGAGCCCCCCACAAGCCATCCCCCATTATTACAGAGCCCCCCACAACCACAAGCCATCCCCCATTATTACAGAGCCCCCCACAACCACAAGCCATCCCCCATTAGTACAGAGCACCCCCTCAACCACAAGCCATCCCCCATTATTACAGAGCCCCCCACAAGCCATCCCCCATTATTACAGAGCCCCCCACAACCACAAGCCATCCCCCATTAGTACAGAGCCCCCCACAACCACAAGCCATCCCCCATTAGTACAGAGCCCCCCACAAGCCATCCCCCATTAGTACAGAGCCCCCCACAACCACAAGCCATCCCCCATTAGTACAGAGCCCCCCACAAGCCATTCCCCATTAGTACAGAGCCCCCCACAACCACAAGCCATCCCCCATTAGTACAGAGCCCCCCACAAGCCATCCCCCATTATTACAGAGCCCCCCACAAGCCATCCCCCATTAGTACAGAGCCCTCCCCCATTAGTACAGAGCCCCCCACAAGCCATCCCCCATTAGTACAGAGCCCCCCACAACCACAAGCCATCCCCCATTAGTACAGAGCGCCCCCTCAACCACAAGCCATCCCCCATTAGTACAGAGCCCCCCACAAGCCATCCCCCATTAGTACAGAGCCCCCCACAAGCCATCCCCCATTATTAGAGCCCCCCACAAGCCATCCCCCATTAGTACAGAACCCCCCACAACCACAAGCCATCCCCCATTAGTACAGAACCCCCCACAACCACAAGCCATCCCCCATTAGTACAGAGCGCCCCCTCAACCACAAGCCATCCCCCATTAGTACAGAGCCCCCCACAAGCCATCCCCCATTAGTACAGAGCCCCCCACAAGCCATCCCCCATTAGTACAGAGCGCCCCCACAACCACAAGCCATCCCCCATTATTACAGAGCCCCCCACAACCACAACCCATCCCCCATTATTAGAGCCCCCCACAACCACAAGCCATCCCCCATTAGTACAGAGCCCCCCACAAGCCATCCCCCATTAGTACAGAGCCCCCCACAAGCCATCCCCCATTATTACAGAGCCCACCACAACCACAAGCCATCCCCCATTAGTACAGAGCCCCCCACAACCACAAGCCATCCCCCATTAGTACAGAGCGCCCCCTCAACCACAAGCCACCCCCATTAGTACAGAGCCCCCCACAAGCCATCCCCCATTAGTACAGAGCCCCCCACAACCCATCCCCCATTATTAGAGCCCCCCACAAGCCATCCCCCATTAGTACAGAACCCCCCACAACCACAAGCCATCCCCCATTATTACAGAGCCCCCCACAACCACAACCCATCCCCCATTATTAGAGCCCCCCACAACCACAAGCCATCCCCCATTAGTACAGAGCCCCCCACAACCACAAGCCATCCCCCATTAGTACAGAGCCCCCCACAAGCCATCCCCCATTAGTACAGAGCCCCCCACAAGCCATCCCCCATTATTACAGAGCCCACCACAAGCCATCCCCCATTAGTACAGAGCGCCCCCACAACCACAAGCAATCCCCCCTTAGTACAGAGCCCCCCACAAGCCATCCCCCATTAGTACAGAGCCCCCCACAAGCCATCCCCCATTAGTACAGAGCCCCCCACAAGCCATCCCCCATTATTACAGAGCCCACCACAACCACAAGCCATCCCCCATTAGTACAGAGCCCCCCACAACCACAAGCCATCCCCCATTAGTACAGAGCCCCCCACAAGCCATCCCCCATTAGTACAGAGCCCCCCACAAGCCATCCCCCATTAGTACAGAGCCCCCCACAAGCCATCCCCCATTAGTACAGAGCCCCCCACAAGCCATCCCCCATTATTACAGAGCCCCCCACAACCACAAGCCATCCCCCATTATTACAGAGCCCCCCACAACCACAAGCCATCCCCCATTAGTACAGAGCACCCCCTCAACCACAAGCCATCCCCCATTATTACAGAGCCCCCCACAAGCCATCCCCCATTATTACAGAGCCCCCCACAACCACAAGCCATCCCCCATTAGTACAGAGCCCCCCACAAGCCATCCCCCATTATTACAGAGCCCCCCCACAAGCCCTCCCCCATTAGTACAGAGCCCCCCACAACCACAAGCCATCCCCCATTAGTACAGAGCCCCCCACAAGCCATTCCCCATTAGTACAGAGCCCCCCACAACCCATCCCCCATTATTACAGAGCCCCCCACAAGCCATCCCCCATTAGTACAGAGCCCCCCACAACCACAAGCCATCCCCCATTAGTACAGAGCCCCCCACAACCACAAGCCATCCCCCATTAGTACAGAACCCCCCACAACCACAAGCCATCCCCCATTAGTACAGAGCGCCCCCTCAACCACAAGCCACCCCCATTAGTACAGAGCCCCCCCACAAGCCATCCCCCATTAGTACAGAACCCCCCACAACCACAAGCCATCCCCCATTAGTACAGAGCCCCCCACAACCCATCCCCCATTAGTACAGAGCCCCCCACAACCCATCCCCCATTAGTACAGAGCCCTCCCCCATTAGTACAGAGCCCCCCACAACCACAAGCCATCCCCCATTATTACAGAGCCCCCCACAACCACAAGCCATCCCCCATTATTACAGAGCCCCCCACAACCACAAGCCATCCCCCATTATTACAGAGCCCCCCACAAGCCATTCCCCATTATTACAGAGCCCCCCACAAGCCATTCCCCATTATTACAGAGCCCCCCACAACCACAAGCCATCCCCCATTAGTACAGAGCCCCCCCCACAAGCCATCCCCCATTATTACAGAGCCCCCCCACAAGCCCTCCCCCATTATTACAGAGCCCCCCCACAAGCCCTCCCCCATTAGTACAGAGCGCCCCACAACCACAAGCCATCCCCCATTAGTACAGAGCGCCCCCTCAACCACAAGCCACCCCCATTAGTACAGAGCCCCCCACAAGCCATCCCCCATTAGTACAGAGCCCCCCACAAGCCATCCCCCATTATTAGAGCCCCCCACAAGCCATCCCCCATTAGTACAGAGCGCCCCCACAACCACAAGCCATCCCCCATTATTACAGAGCCCCCCACAACCACAACCCATCCCCCATTATTAGAGCCCCCCACAACCACAAGCCATCCCCCATTAGTACAGAGCCCCCCACAAGCCATCCCCCATTAGTACAGAGCCCCCCACAAGCCATCCCCCATTAGTACAGAGCCCCCCACAACCACAAGCCATCCCCCATTCGTACAGAGCCCCCCACAAGCCATCCCCCATTAGTACAGAACCCCCCACAACCACAAGCCATCCCCCATTAGTACAGAGCGCCCCCACAACCACAAGCCATCCCCCATTATTACAGAGCCCCCCACAACCACAACCCATCCCCCATTATTAGAGCCCCCCACAACCACAAGCCATCCCCCATTAGTACAGAGCCCCCCACAACCACAAGCCATCCCCCATTAGTACAGAGCCCCCCACAAGCCATCCCCCATTAGTACAGAGCCCCCCACAAGCCATCCCCCATTATTACAGAGCCCACCACAACCACAAGCCATCCCCCATTAGTACAGAGCGCCCCCACAACCACAAGCAATCCCCCCTTAGTACAGAGCCCCCCACAAGCCATCCCCCATTAGTACAGAGCCCCCCACAAGCCATCCC